>NC_084988.1:11547726-11723749 GCF_963691925.1 Scomber scombrus | reverse complement strand
CTGCTCTTTGTGAGTCTGTTTCCTGTTGGGCACAAACGCCGGCGCCATGCTTCCTTCCCTGTAGCCTGAAGTCACACAGGAGTGGCACAAATACATATATACTGTATATTCTATAACATATGGGTCAGTGAACTCATACACATAAACATACACAATGCTTTAAGATACAGCAGCTAATGTGTGTGTGTGTGGGTGGGTGTGGGTGTGTGTTATCATTAGGTTAGTCAGCAGAAACCATGTATGTGTCACTGTCTTCCCATGTCTGCTCCACTGTCTGTTCACACAGATGTAAGGTCAATGTAATGTAAGACGCGTTCTGTGTGTCTTCAGTGAACTGCTGCATTTACATGCGTTTATTATTCCGGATACAGTTCACATCCTGCTTGAGCTGAATTCATCCTAAATAGTCTGGAACTAACAAAGACCATGAAAACTGACAGTAAAACAGGAAAAGGAGTTTCTCATGTCATCGTCATGCTATTTAAGGCCTTTAAGTTTCTCACAATCAGGATATGACTGACTGTCAATGACTGTGCATATACAGTTAAGAATGATTCATACTTTTAAAACAAATAAAGCATTGACTATATGATTTTTTTTTCAGTGACATTCCATTTTGATTCCTGTTCTCTTTATTCTAGGTAAAAACTAGTGTTGACAGTAAACACTGTCTCACTTGTTGTTCACTGATGGTAATTTCAAGGGAAATTAAAAAATGAGTCATTGAGTCAGTGTGTATGTTTTAAATGGGTTACAGAGCAAAATATCATAACCCTATCCCTAATTTATTTATTCATATTTTTATTGATTTTTCACAGACAAAAAATGTCTAATGAGCAAATAGATTATAAAAAAATCCATCAATACTTGGACCCACTTCAATAAATGCAACACACATATACCTACATACCTGCATACATAAACATTTACCCTCCTGTCTTTCAATCCTCTACTAATTGTCATTTAGTTTACCTTCAGTTTAATGTGAAATGTAATAAGCTACGGAGCTTATCAGTTATAGTCAACATATTACATTTACAATATGTAACAACGGCAGCATCCCATATGTCTGTATACGTCATCAGCCTCCTGCTACCTCTATCGCTCTACTCGTCTCCTCCTCCCTCCCTTCGTTCTGCAGCCAGTTGCTGCATTCCTGCTGCAGTAATCCACTCTGGCAGCTACCTGCTCTGCATTCTGTGGAGTCACCTCCCCTCATCTCTTCCTCTCTCTCTCTCTCTCTGTTTCTCTCTCCCCTCCTTGTCTCTTCTATCTGTCTTTGCTTACCTCCCATTATCACATACATTTTTCTCCAGGCATTTGCTTCGTCTAAGGTTTTCCACCACTACCCTTCACTTTCTCCCTCTCTCTCTCTCTCTTCTCTCTTCTCTTTATTCCTCATCAGGGAGGCACTGAGGTCGCCATTCAGCCGCAGCGGGCAGCTAATGCCAAGGCTCTGGCTGATGAAGCACTGCCAAGCTCTGCCAACCAAGCTGTGTTTTTGTGTGCGTGTGTATGTGTGAGGATGGGAAAGCCGTGAATGAGCAGGATGTCAAGCAGCCAGGGAAAAGGTGGAAGGGCTGTATGTTAAGAGCTATTGATGCATCTATGAATCGACAGTGTTTGTAGGCAGTTGTCGTCAGCTATCAAGGGCCCAGCTGGTAAAATGCCCAATCTATCATTCCTGGACAGTCAGCTGTCATCCCCTCTCCCCTGTGCAGAGGACAGGACGTATTAAGGCAGCACAGTGGCAGGGGAATTAGGGAGAAGGTTAAAGGAAGGTCCAACGACAGAAATGGGGGGTTGGGGTGATATTGAGATGCTGCTACGCTGTTGTTCTTGACCTTTGCTGTAGGAAATGGCAAAATATATAATTACTGACTTTCCAGTACAAATTCAAATGACATTATCATTGTCCACCTTCAGTGTACTACATGATTTCTGTGTTATTTTTAGTCTGAGACTTACAAGTAGTTCCTTCACATTCCTTATCGCTGCCCATCTGGGATAAATATGTAAAGAACGGATGCGAGGTAGCGTTTGCACCATAAATTTCACCTTGCTGCTTTGATAAGCCTGCTAATGCATTTGTGCGCTCTGTAGCACCTGGTGCGTGGTTACATTTCTCACATTTTGCTTGGCGTGCTATGTCTGACGCTCTCAGACACAGTGTGTGTGGTGTGTTGCGATCTGACCAGAAATGAAGCGTTAGATTTAGAAAATGTTGATTTAACAGTGCGTGAGAAATGAGCACAGTCTGAAGTGAGGCCTAGAAATTGTATATTTTTGCCAAGGTCCAAATTTTTGTGCATGCTTTTAAGTCTGTCGTTATCTGTTTTATCGCTCTTAAGCTCTCTCTTAGCTTTTATGCATCTGCCTCACCTCATTCCCTCTCTGACTGACTCACACTTATTCACACAGACACACAGACTGTTAGTTACCCAGTGTTGATTCTAACAAGTGTCATCATGTTGAGTTGTTGTGTTGTTCTCTTATCGGTGTGAAATGGTGACACTCACTCACATACACATTCCTCTTTTAGCAGTTCATCATTGCTCACAATTCTGCATATCTGTGTACACTCATTGAGTCATGTAAGTGTTTTAGCTGACATCTGCTGATACGTAAGAGTGCTTGAACAGCTGTTAGGCGTAGCTTTAAATAGGTAGCCAGTGTCTGTCCTGACAGAAAATACTGTCTTTATGGTCGGTCAAAGAGTTTCTCAGTTGGATTTAGTAAGATTGAGTCTTTACATCTGCTTTAATGTTTTTATTCATGTTTTCTGGATTCAGCCTCAATAAATTCAGGTGTCATCAGCAAGGACTTCTTTGTAGAGATGATATTGTGCTAATCATTATTATTATCATTACTGTACCATCAGTGCATTTTCAAAGGCTCAATCACTACAAGAAAGAAATGTTTTCATGTTACTTTTGTGGTTCTTACAGTGTATAGACCTTTTTCACAGCTGACATTTTGACTTGTCATAATAGAAGCACAGTCATAAGTCATAACAGTGTGACAGGGTGCCAGCATGCACAACGTTGAAGCAGCAAAAAAGAATTCAGCTATCATTCATTTTATTCTACTACTACTACTACTACTACTACTACTTACTGTGACATGTCAAAAAGACCAAGAAGAATATATATCTATATTTGAGAGACAAAAAAATCCAATAACACAGCAGCCTGTATTCATATATTTGTAACTGATTTAACATAAAATAAACCATAGAGACAAGGATCCCTTGAAATATTTAATTTTGACCAAGATATAAGTACACTGAGCTGAATATTTTACATTTGAAAAATAGTCAAGTGGACACACTGTAATGATGACACTGTTTCTAAATTATATCAAAAATATTTTTGGTATGTTTGTATCCTTTTTTGGGTAGGCTAATTATATGCCGACATATCTGCAGTAAGCTAATATCAACGGATATATCAGCTCCGCCATTTCATACATTGGTCGGGCGCTTTTTTATTATTTATTTTCTTTTCCTGTGCCATTCAATCACATGATCAATGTTTTAAATAAGCTTTAAATAGGGTTACATTACCGTCTTGCTTCCATGCTGACTATTGTTACATTTTTATTTTAGTCATTCCCACTATAGACAGAGCTTGTTTTTTTTTAATGGCTCTCCCCATTCCATTTTCTTTCTCTTTTCTGTCATCATCCTATCTAATCATGACTCATTAATGTCATAGTGTGGACAGAAAGTTACTATCTGTCTCCTTCTGGAGTCTTCCTGTCTATCACTTCATAACTGGGACTTCCAGTGGTTTCAGCCCACAAGACAGCAGCTCACACACACATACACTCAAATCCATATATAAGTCAATAGAGTCTGCTGACACTTAAAGTCTGAAATGCTTAAAGTTTAAATTGACAAATATTTATCATTCTCTGTGAACAACCACACTATTTAGCCACAAAACTCCAGTGTTTTTTTTACAATCAAGTGAGAATGAAGCTGAGTTTGCCCCTGCAGTACAAAACAACACAATCTGTTCTCCTAATCAGGGCCTCACTCTGTTTTGCCCTGCTGTGTCGTGTGGAGTGTTTTGCATGTTTACAGTGTCAGTGACCTCTGACCCCAAACACAGAGGGCAGGAGGCTGAGGACATGCTGGAGTAGAGTTGGGAAATATTTCATGGAGGCTCGATGGCAAATCACACAGGACATAAATATGTGTTTACATCAATAACAAGAGTATTTCCAAAATTGTGTTTATCTGAAGCACTTATTCGTAATCGCATAAATGTTTATACACAAAAGCCCACACATATGTACAAGTATTAGTAATATCTTTAACGGTGCAAGTATACATACAGCTTTAAATATCAGCTAACAAATCAGCGAGTGCGCATTCCAGTCATGATCAAAATGTAGGCTATATACACATTTTGGCTTATACATTTAAGCTGGATGGTGGACACTATTGTATATGTTGTAATATACAGTATAATTTCAACATTATAAACAGCATGATATAAACATCGTCGTATTTGCAGTCACTGCTTCTTTTAAAATAACAAACATTTACAGATTAAAATGCTGATTCCAATGGTGTTACATGTCACATTGTACAGTTCTGTCCCTGAATGTCTGAATACAACTATCCATGCCCCACTGTACTTCACTTGAAACATGACAATGTCCACACACATCTGTACTAGAGGTCTGCACAGATCTAGAGTTTTAGATTGTTAACAATTATTGAAAACATGTTTCCTCTATGATGTCTGTGACTCACCACATGACCAGAGTTGATCGAGTCCATTTGAATCCACAGACCGGCAGCATCACAACGGGACCCCAGTAGAGCCCAACTGACTCTGGATATTTGAGGCCAATACCAAATATGAGAGATAATGATGATAAATCATGATAAACAAAAACTTTTCCAAGAATCCAGTGCGGGTTTCCTTTTAAATTTCGGGACCAAGATACATACTGTGCAGGGGCTTTTTTCATTCAAAAAATAAACTTTCTCTGAAGGACAAATTAAGTAATAGACTGCACTTCAGAGATACAGTATCTCTGACATTTAAACCAATACCATTACCAATAGACTAATATATATGCTGTATGTCTGTAAGCTAATAATAAGCTAATATCTTTACATACACCTGACTGATCTTGGTCTCAGTTACTAACCAGATGGACCTGTGAAGACATTGGATCTGTAGTTACACCTGTTGTGCCAATAACTACAAATACACTACAAATGATGTTATTGTTTTTGACATTTGGGGCTAGTGCTGAAGCCGAAAGAGACTGGAAAGATGTTAGCGGTAACAGGGAAATGTAGCAAATTTGCCTATTTTGATGAGCATCCATCTGGATTAAGTGTTGTGGAGCAAGTCAGTGAATCCCCACTTGCCTGCTTTTGTGTGATATACTGGATTTCTATTAGAACTGACTATATTTAAGTTGCTCCAGATCTCCTTGGCTGCAAATGTGCCTGAGGACTAGCTAGCAACTGACTGCCCAGTATTTTCATGTGCTGCTGTTTTAAATAGAGCATCTAATATATTTCTCCTGCTCTGCTTTTTGGTCACAGCAACAGTGACTGGTGCATGTAATCCTGTATGCCTTGATGTTTTCTGCTGAAGAACATGCTCCACTTTAATGCTCTGCCACCACGATCAGGAATAGAGCCAACAAGCTCTGAGGGCTTTGAGTTTGACACAACCTCTTAAAAGTCACATCCTCAATCAGGTCATAAATGCATGTCAAAGATGTGTTTTTATGTAGGAACGTCAGACATTTGCAGGTCATATAGACACTGTACTGTAACTCTTCTGGCTTTCCTCTCTTGCCCTGCCACGTCTATCTCACCACCCTTCCACCTTTCTCTGGCATTTATCAACCCCCTCCCCCATATTTCCCTCTTTCATCATCTTATCACGCTGCCTCACATAAGCAGAGTGCTCGTTTTAAGCCCCAGCAACAAGACTTGATGTAGACAGACAGGGGGAGGGAGGGAGAGAGACCTAGAAAAGGCTCTGGGTTACTGGGCTAAGACCGGAGAGAGGATTGTTATTTTCCAGCCAAGCTTTGAACTAAAACTGAGCGTAACGTTCACATAAAAGTTTATCATAAGGAGAACCTTCACCATAAGCATAAAGTTTGACCTCACTGGCCTCACTTTGACATTGAATAAGGGGTGTGTCAAGATTGATTTTTGAAGGTATTTTCTTTACATCTTTTTTTTTTGTTGGGCAGGAAAGGAGAGGAGAGGAGAGGATGTGATTGATACATGTCCATTATATTTTTGAAGTTTAGCTAGCTTTGCCTTTGTCTTCCAGCCCATCTGTTAGATGAACACAATATTAAAATAGGATTGGAAAAATATTAGTGAAAACACCCATTATAATTTCCCTGAGTCCCTTGTGACATCTTCATATCTCTTGTTTTGTTTGACCCACAGTCCCAAATTTCAAACATATTCAGTTTACTATCAAGTTTCACCACATTTGAGAAGTTCAAACCAGCTAATGTTTGGAACTGTGTAAAAAATGATGAATAGATTATGAAAATAGTTTGCAATCTTTTTCTTTTGTCAATCAATGAATCCACTGAAGGTTGCAGCTCTATATTTGATACCTATTTGCAACAAGTTAGACAGATTGATTTCTGTTCAGTTATTACCATAGGCGCCCCAGGATTTTCCTTAATTTATAATTTGTAACATACATATTGGGAGCTCATTTGTAAAAGTCAGAGTTGTCTTTATTCAGTAAATCCATTGGTTCACAAGTTCAAATATGTTTAAAATAGATAGAAATAATTGTAATTTGGCAGGTACTGATTTCAGGCCAAGTCAAACAACAACCTCTGTGCTCAACAATTCTCTTTAAGAACTGCTATTGTACTTTGCTTTGAGTGTTCAGAACCAGAAACCCAACTTGGCCCTCTTAACATGTAAAATGAGATCAGACTGTTTACAAATGACAGAAACAGAAATGTGTCCATGAGCGTTTCCAGTAATCCATAGCCAGGCCTAGCAGGAAATGTCACATTATCATCTCCATTGTTTGCATGACTGTCTTTACATTTCATTCAAGCCATATTTGAAGTAGTAGAATAATAATGATATAAGAGAGAGAAAAAAAACAAAACAAAACAAGAAGTATCGTCACTGAGGAATATTTTAACATTGCTAATGCTAACAAGTGATGATGCCCTGAAAAGTAGACACTGTAGACTCTGCTTTGTTGTTATAGTGATATTGTGGTGAACTTCCATGTCTTCTCCCATAAACAAATCTATTCTTCTACCAGAGACGACGTTGTGTTTACCCACTATTCCACCACATTTCAATACTTATATTGTAAGTGGTCATTTGTCCCAGGATCTCAGGGAAAAATCCAAGGAAAGAAGGTATTTCCATCCCATTTCAGCTCGCTTTAATGGACAAGCTACATAAACTTAGTTCCTTATCCATTTTTCTGCTGAAATGCAACACTGCCTTCCATTTCTTTACCATTTTTCCAGAAGCGGTGCAAAACTGAAAGGGTGAAAGAAAACGAGAAAAAAGTTACATGACAGCTCAGGAAACGACAAACCGAACATTATGGGATGCCGGTTTTCTCTTTCTTGGAAAAACGGAAAAATGCAGGTCTCCACCATCTTGTGGCTTCCACTGCTGTGCCAGCATCCATCCACAGCAGCCGTCCCTCCTCACTCACTCACACACACACACACACACACACACACACACACACACACACACACACACACACACACACACACACATAGAGTATTTGTCAAACATTCATTTGTAAAACTGGCAGTAACCCCCTACATGAAGATGCGGTTGAGGCATTTTGATTGGACTCTGTCCCTTTATTAACTAGCGTTTATGAGGCAGAAGAGCTTCAAAACCATAAGTTCCAACCTAACGTCAAGTGCAAGAGAGAGGGGAATTTTTTTTCTCTTTCTTTCCTTCCTTCTTTCTCTCTTTCATGGAGAGAACAGAATGTACTGAAGGCAACAGGCAGGCAGGAAGAGAGTGGCTAAAGCCCTAATGATATGGTGTATGATTGTAACCTTGGTGTGTGTGTGTGTGTGTCTCTGTGTGTGTGTATTGGAGAGAAGAGAAGAGTGGATGGACCTCTTCTGAAAAGTTTAACTTCCAAATCCTTCCAGTGTTTTTGGTCCAAGACCGACAAAATGAAGACCTCCTTTTATTTATTTTATTTTTAATTTTTTGAATTTTTTTATCATTCCCCGTCGTCTTGCATCCATCTCTGTCTGACCCTCTAATTGTATCTTTATCTGTCTGCCATCACTTTCTCTTTTCAGATATGGAACAGGCTTGTAACTCACAAACTCACTAAATTCTGATTATAAAACAGACATTGCCTTAAGGCCCCATCGCTTTAGTTAATCATATTCTCTAGCGGTGCATTCAGGATTAACAAACACATTTTAAATGAATTAAAGTACTAAGAGTTTGCCACATGGTGAGTCTGGAGCCCTCCGAAGCCCCGGGGCAGTTGCCTGCTTTGTTCAGCCTTGCTTTACATTAGTGACTGTGTCCTTGTGTTGCTACCGTCCCCTTGATCGTTATTTCTAATTTTAGTATCCTCCTTTCTGGATCTATCTTGGTATCTTCACCCCCCCACAATAACTTTTATTTCAAACCACAGAGACTCGCAGACTCTCCGTCTCGGTGCCCTGTTTTTCTCACATGGATGGCAGTCACTCAGTGCAAAAGGGACTGAAAGGTCAAGAGAGGAACTTCCTGTCCAAAATTCAGGAAATGGAAGTTGTCTTATATCAAACAGCGTTTGTTGAAGCTGTTCTTTGTATTTTGCAATGAGATTATCAATTACTGACAGATTAAATGATGTCCTGCTGTAAGACTTGTGTCAGGAAGTCCCAGTAATCACACAGGTGAGGTCTGCCACGCAGTCTTACACAGGGCTGGACAAGCCTTGCAAAAATACAGTGACAGGAATGTGTTCAGAAAGCAGTTACTGAAATTATGTCTGGGCTCCAAATTGCTCAAATGTATTTAGCTCAGAGCAGACTGAAGAAAAATAATTTAAAAATGTTTTCATATTCTCTCTGGATTCTGGCCAGACTCTGGTTAGGAATGGGCTTTTTTGCAGCAAGGGCCTTGGGGAGTCTGTCGGTGGCCTGGTTAAGAGCAGGCGAGGCAGAGCGAAGGACTGGCAGTGCCCTGGTTAGTCTATCATTAGGAATGTGTCTGCATAAAAGGGGTCAGTTTCCCTGCCTCACAGCTCCTACCCCCCTGCAGGTTTTCCATAATTGTCAAACTAAGCACAAAACAGGGGAATGAAACTGTTGAATGAGTTCGGAGTACATCAGCAACCCCTTCCTGCCGTACTTCCCCACTTTCCCTCCCTTCTTCAGTCACTCCTCTTAAAATCTGTTCTTGCCCAAACAGCACACAACACACCTTTTGCCTACATGAAGAAGAGTCGGCAAACTGGAGTACAATCGGCTCTTATGTGTGCTTATGTGTGTTTGTGTGTGTGACTATCCTTCCAAGTCTTGAGTGTGAAGTGTGGAAAATCAAATCAAAGGAATACAGGAATTCAGGATTTACGAGCACATATCTAAGGTCCTAAATGGAAGGAATTCATGGCTCAAGTATAAATGCTAATGACCTAAACTCCAGTCTCGCTGTTTCTCACATGTAACCACTTAATTTTATCCATCTTTCCTTCAACTTATCTCTTTCTTCTCCCTTTCCTTCCAAAACGCTGCATCTTTTCCATTCTTCTCTCCTCCTTTCCATCTCATCCACCACGCTTCTTCTTCTAAGTCCCCTCTGTCTTGTCCTGTATATAGCTAATGAGGCCCCTGGCCCTGTGATAAGTGAATCAGGTATGTTGATTGGTTTGGCAGAGGCAGACCCTTGCCAGAGTCGCTTTGCACGCACTGCCGCCCCTTAAAAGCGCCCACTTGGCCGTGTGGGTGTGCGTGTCTGAGAGAGATGGAGGGGAGAGATGAGGGAGGGAAGCAAAGAGCTGGCAAAGAAATAAAGGCAGAATGAGAGAAGAGGTAGGCAGCCTGCCAAGACAGGAGTAGCTGGACCTAACGGACACCATTATTAACCAGGACAGGGCTCAACCAGAACTGCTTTTAGAGTTGTTAAATATGGAACATGAGCAAAAATCATTTTGTAGTTGCCCAAAACAAGTACCTACTGAGATTAGAAATCTGTGAAAACCAGAGAGATGTTTGATTACTGAGAGAATGCCACCAAATTGTATAAAAAAATCTATTTAGTTTTGGTGTAGAGGGAATCCCTTTTTCTGCTTACGCACATTGTTTAAAAGTAATTCTCTCAACTTCTTCAGCAGTTACATTTTCCTTGAACAACCTAGTGCAGCTTGAAGAGCCGTCATGAAAACAGAATAATACTAGTTAAGAATGTTGTGCCAGCGAGTGCTCTCTTCTGGATCTATCGGAATTTTTCATAGTGTTTTACTCCACTGGAACCGGATCAGCCAGGACAGGTTTTGGACCACAGCAGCCAGCTCAAGACAAAAGAGAAAAAGTGGTCTACAACTCGCTTAACAAGCCACAGCTGGACAAAGCTAATGCAGCACAAAATGACTTTATTGACTAAGGTGTTTTGGCATTCAAATGGACAGCTAGGCTAGCACTTTTCTCTCCAGCATTTTTTTCTCATTTGTCTTTTGCCTACTCCTTCTGCAATCCCTGCACTTCCTTCTAGTCTTATACTCCACTGAGAAACCACTAGACCTCATGAAAGTAAAGAATAATTTAAACGCTACAGCGAAACGCTTTGTGTTTTTTCATAAAGTAATTGCTGCCATATTGACTTTCAAAGCTGATTGCCTTAGTTTATGCTCAACAAGACATTTAATGAATTGCGGGGAGAGTGGTTTGGGCTTTTACACCAAATGAAACGATAGAAAGTATGTGAAGCTATGCTAAAGTAAACCATAATGGCAACTTATACCTTGTTGTATACCATGTTATACGCACATAGTTCATGTAGATAAAAAGATGTAGTTAATTTACTGCACTGGTTGATCTTTTTTACAGCACTTTAAGTTATTTAATGTAAAATACGTCTTCTAGCGACAGTAGTCTTTATGTGTAGTGGTTTGCAGCTTTAGAAAAGTCAGTCTTTGAACATTGTACTGTAGACAAGGGGGAAAGAGGAGACATGGAGTGGTAGCTGGTTGTCAGGGGGTCGATAAGTGATGATGTGTGCAGATGTTATGTCCTACCCTCAGGTCGGTTTTTCCCTCGCGGTCAGTGGGGGGGAAGCTTGGCAGAATGACGGGGGAAGGGAGGTAATAGGATTTAGAGGCAGGAAAGCCCGCTTACCTGAATCATGCATAAGACAAAAGCTTTGCTGTTCGATTGATGGAAGCCATGCTGATATCCAGACTGTGCTGTGCTAATAATCGGTGTTCTCATCACACTGATCAATGCAGGGCTGAGAGATGGAAGAAGGTTGTAAGGAGTCAATTGTACTGACTAACAAAACACAGCTGCGGCATCCTTATTTGTAGCAATTACTAGATTTCTTTAATATGGGATCTTGCCTCATGTCAGAGCTAATTCATCTCTGTCTAATAGTCCTGGTCACAGTTTCGTTTTATCATCACATCCGTCCCAAGTGGCCCATGAATGGTGTAGTGTTGTGACGGGCCTGTGATGTAGCGGTTGCCTCGGTGACGGCTGTGTATTTGCGAAGGAGGCCGGTATTATTGAGATATGCTGCTGTCAGCAGAAGGCAGGCAAGCTGAAATCAATGTGGGATACAAGAGCAGGGAGAAAACAAAGTGTGTGTGCATGTGCCGCCATGTTGAAACCCCCATCAGCACACTCTCATGTAAGCAGTGCGACCCACCCACAGCTTCCTTAAATGACAGGCAAGGTGAAATACATGGTGGTTCAATGACAAAAAGGAAGAGAAGGGTGCAGCGTATTTGCATATTATGTCCATGTAATACCCGCTCATATCATTTTATTTTTATGGATCAAAGGTTGGTAACTAACTCTATGGTGACTAGTCAAATTTGTAATTAACTTCTCTAAAATATTAGGTCTTGTATCCTGTCCCTCTCACATTTGGTTGTCTGCCTAGGATTTGCGTGAGAGTGTGTGTCTTTGTGTATGTGTGCCCGCCAGTGTGTGTTTACAGCCCTACAGTGGCACTTGGCTCATTTTTTCCTGTCCTATGGTTTGTGTCACAGCAATTAGATGAAACTGTGAAATAATATCCTGACTGTGCTTGTTTGCTTTCATGTGTAGCCAGCTAATCTCTTTTTTTCCTTTTTGTCACTCCTTTTAATACACTGAGTTACAAGAATTAGAATGCAAATGACTGTCATTGACAAATTGGCGATGACTAAGTGTTGTTTCCTCTCTCCCTCCTACAGATGACAGATTTGTCTGCTAAACACCACTCTGAGGGAACTTCAAAGTTTTAAAGAGAAAAACAAAAACAAAACAACACGGACCGCTGAGAGAAAGGAGTAGTGACAACACCTTTCACATTGGCCACTGTATAACACTTTAGACCAGCCTAAAGGACACAAACACAAATGTGGACCTCCCAAAACGCTGTCATCAAATAACCAGAAGAACAGAACACATACAAGACACTTAACTCAAAGAAATTTGTGGCCATGTCTGATCACAAAGACATGACACACCGCCACCTGCGGCACAAACTGCAGAGTCTCGGTCGAAGACTTGATGAACTGGAAGAAGCCACCACCAAGCTACAGAAGTCTGAGGATGAGCTGCTTGACCTCCAGGTCAGTACTGGTTGATTTCCGACAGTGTGTTTGTTTGTGTTTGTTTGTGTCTGCTTTTCAGAAGCAATTGAGTGGATTGAGGTGGAACATAAATACAGTACATAAACAGATTAAATGGGTTGATCTCTCTTTCTCTCTCTCTCTCTTCTACAGGACAAGATCATCCAGGCAGAAGGCAGCAACTCATCCCTGCTTGCTGATGTGGAGGCTCTGAGAAAACGTCTCCTGAAGATCCAGGGTAAGGATGAAGAGGTCCGCAAAGCTGAGGACCTCTGTCGCACGGTGAGAGAGAAACTGGAAGAGGAGGAAAGCCTCACAGTAGAGCTAAGGGCAGAGATTGAACGTATACAACGGAGGATGGCAGAACTGGAGAAACTGGAAGAAGCCTTTGGGAAAAGCAAGTCTGACTGTAGCCAGCTCTGCCTCAGCCTAAATGAGGAGAAGAACTTAACCAAGAAGCTCTCGAGTGAGTTGGATATGCTCAAAGCTCGTTTGAAGGAGGTGGAGGGCTCTGAGACAAAGTTGGACAAAGCAGAACAGGTTTTGGCCATGGAGCTTGAGAAATTCAAAGGATTTACCCAGACCTTTGTGAGTGAGCGTAAGAGGCTACTAGAGAAACAGAGGGAGGATGAGAAGCTCATCCTTAATCTGACAGAAAAACTGGAGCACCAGAAGAATCGACTCGGCATCTCCGCAGATCCTGGTCGTGCAGATTTCATGAGGTCAAGAATTGAAGATGAGCTATCCACAGGACTCCTCAGCAGTAAACTGGCTGGACGCAAGAAGAGCCTTGACTACTTGAAGCTGACTGATGACAACATTGGCCTCATGAACAAATCTGAGAATGAGAAGAACAGTGAAGGATCTCAGGAGGAGGACAACAAAGTAAAGGAGTTGACGCAGGAAGTAGAGAGGCTGAAGAACCGGCTCAAGCAGATGGAGATAGTGGAGGAGGACCTGAAGAACTCTGAGTCCAAAAATGGCGAACTTCATGAGAAGTTCCAGATGGAACGAAACCGGGCTCGACAACTGAGCGAGCAGGTGGAACAGCTCAGGACGCAGCTGTGCGGAAGAGTTGGAATTGGAGGAAATGGAACTAGTAATGTGGATAAACATGGCAATGGAAGCTCTATCATTTGCTCCAAAGGCCCCGCTAAGCTCCTGGAGAACGGCAAAGCTGAGAATGAAGAGATTATTGTAAAGGGAGGTTTCAGACAGGAGAAGCCTAAGTACAGGAGTGCTGCAACTGTCTCAGAACCGAGCTCACCCAAACACAGGAGCAGGGATCTCTCTCCTCAGCATAAGAGAGAAACCAAGCTGAGGAACAAAGAGCTTAGCCACTCGGAGGAGAGCTCACCTAAATCTGTGAGGAGAGCTCTTAGTCCTGCTCACAAGAGCAGAAGGACACCCAAAACCTCAACTACTGCAATTTCATCTGATAACAGAATAAGAGAGACAGGACGAGTAACTGATGAAAAGACAAGAGGTGCCACATACAGCTCTATAAATACACCTTCTAGTGATGTTAAAAAAATGTCTGTTCTTAGTCGCTACCCTCCAGCAGCTAATGACCAGAAGCCAATGAGGACAGTTCACAAACAGAACGAACAGTCTGAACAGAGCAAAAAAAGAGCAGACAAGTTGTCAAAATTGTATGTAGGTAGTGACAGTGAATCAAACAGCTCTGATGTAGTGCCTGACACCTCCAGTAACATCAACAGTATATCTGCACTAGAGAAGGACACAGCATCTGCCTCAGATCAGGAATCAATAGACCAGGTTCAGGAATCTGTCTCTGTGTCTGTTGCCTCCACCCTGTCCAAAGCCAATGGCTCCTACACAGCCTACAGATCCCATGTCACTCCACTGCTGCCCAATGACCAGGGGTCAGAGGGTCATTCCTCTGCTTCCGAAACTGAATCTACTGGGTCAAGACCCTCTGAGCCAGAGCCTGCAACTGAAACGACTACTACAAATGTAAGTAGTAGGACTGCAACCTCCAGATATTCTAGATACTCCCATGTCCATGACTCGCAATCAGAGGGATCGTCCTCCAGGAGCTCCTTTGACGAGGAGCTCCACAGCAGAACAAATTTAGCCGAGGGAGGCCACCATGGGCCCACGCACACTCCATCAGGGATTGAGATCCAACGAGTGTGCAGCCCGCGTGAGGCACTGAGATCAAGAGCTGTCATCAAGCCGGCCATTGTTGAGATTGACAGGAAGGAAGTGATGATTTCAGAACCCTTGTCCACTAATGGCAAGCCCAAAATCTCCACCAAACCGATCGTGTCCACCGCTAGTAAAATGACCAGTAGTATAACCATCTATCCCAATGACCCAAGCTCCTCCAGAACCAGCAGCCGCAGCAGCAGTATTTCCAGTGAACCCCTGCCTGTCAAAGAACGCCACACATCCACCAGTAACATCCTCATAGGTAATGTAATTGTCATTTTCACAATTCGCAAAGACAATTACACTTCATTGAACTCTCTAGACCCTTTTACACATACATTCTGTAATGGTAAATGAAAACATTATTGCAGTAAAAGTGTCTGTTGATCACACATGCAATGGATGCCTCCCATCATTGTGACATGAGGCCATTCATACACCACCTTCAGTACAAATGAAAACTTCTAGTATTAGTGTGCCTGTAGGGTCATACTTTTGTTTACATTTACATTTTGAGCCATTTATATTATTCATATACTAGCATCACTACATCTTGTGCAATACAATTGTAACTTCATTAATAATGTTTGGTTTTATTTTAAATAAATATTTGTGTTGTTATAGTATTACACTTAAAGTAGAGTATTTTCCATTTCCATGATTGCAATTAGATTTTGTTGAAGGACTTAACATGAGGTGCTGCACAAACAACATTTATTTTCACATCACTACATTGCTGTGAGCCTTTTTTCTCCTTTGTTTATTTAACTTTTATTAAATTACTAGGCCCCAGCAGCGAGCACCATGGCAGTATCTCCATCCCGTATGAAATCTCCATCCCCAAGAGTGAGATCACATTGCGACCATGCCAGGACCAAGATTGTGGGGCGGATGACCACAATGATTCCTCATTAAGATCCAAGCAACACAACACTTCTAGACTGGAGACCACCACCAGCCACCTGTGCTGCCAACGCAGCAACTTCAGCCTCCAGTCCCCAGAAACGACCTCCGCAGACTTTAACGACACAGAGTCGGGCTTTGAAAGCAGCAGCAGCAGCAGCACCACCACAGTCACCAGCTGGAGAAGCCAAAGACAAACCCAGCACTCCCAGGAAGAAAGTTTACCTGACTTGAAGAATGTGACGGTTAGAAGCACCTGGAAGAACCGTGGCCCTGGGTCAGTGGATGAGATGGGTAGAGGAAGAGGGGGTGCCAGGACGATGACGGACGGTGCGTCAGAAGACGAGGCAGAAACTGCGACAACATGGAGGGCCTATCGGGCGACCACCATTGACACAGAGGAAGTGGTAAACAGAGGAGCTGGTGGGAATGCTGTAGAAACAAAGGGAGCCAAGCCATCACCTGCAGAGGTAAGATAATGAATAAATGTGTGAGACCATATCTTGAGTTGAGAATGAGAACATTTTTAGTACTAAAAGAATAATAAATTGATGTGAACTACTTCATGGCTGCATGAGTTTAGCTCTTTGTTCTTCTCAGGTGTACATGCGTAGGATCAATAGTGTGGTTACTAACACCAGAGAAGTCGAGGAACCAGTGCTCCGTCGAGGCAAGAGCTCTCAGTCTCCCACCATGGAAGCAGGAAACCAGGGAAGGACCATACCCCATGCACCTGTTACCTCTCAGTCCTGGGGCCGATCATACACGCAACAACCACAGGTAGGACGAACAACTTTAAGTTCTTATATTTTTTTTGCTCACATAAAATGTGTTTAATTCAAACAGTACAAGAAAGAAAGAAAGAATTAATCAAATAATTAAGAAGTAATCATGTGTAAAGAGGAAAAGGAACTTCATACTGCACAGGAAGTAAAAAGTATGATAAATATTAATTTGATGTAGCCTGAAATAAAGAAATAGTGTCAATATTTGGCAGAATTAGGTCATTCTGAGTATCTCAGTATTCAATCTTTTCACGATGAGGAAAACTGCTCCCTCAGAGAAAACATGAATAGAAGCAAAGAGAAACATTTGATTAAAAATCTACTGACAGTCGTCTCTCTGTCCAAGTCATGTCTTATCACTAATACATGGTGTACTTGTCTACATTAATATGACAAATGTTTCCTGGTACTGGGTTGAAACAGATCTTATAGGGTTTTGTTTACATTGAATACCAAATGCATCATGCATGGGACATGGGAGGGAAAAGCAATTAATTTAGTTGTGTTACACCCTTATGCAGTGTTTATTGTAAAGTTTTCCAACATTTCATAAAACAAACACATTTCTAAACTATTACTGCAAATACAACTTTTTAAATACTCTGTCAGATACAAATTGTAATACAGGTGAAGGTGTTAACCGTAAAACCCTGAAAGTAGTTATATGTTTCAGATAAGAGTCCAGAAAGTAGAACCGCAAAGCTTAGCTCCTGGTGTGTCCACTTTGCACGAGAGCTCAGCTTGTATTTTTCCCTGACGCCAGGCTCTGCGCCTTCAAGCTTAGCACAGCAGTTCTGCAATGCCCCACTCCTGCTGCCCCAGTAAGCACAAAGAGAAAAGGGTGGGACAAAAGAGAGAGGGAGGATGGAAATGAAAAAGACCTCAACAGGGGGAAAAGGAGGTTAGGAAAACCTAAAGGAGAAGAAAATAGTTTTCTTGTATTATGTGTGCCACCACATTGTAGCCTGTGCCCCTGCCAGGCTGCATTGCTTCTTTACACAAACATTAAGGAAGATAACTGCTCAAATACTTACCTCTGTGTACTCTCTCTCTCTATATATATATATACATGCCTTTGTCATCTGCTATCAGTAGTTTTACATAAAATGTTTAATATACGTCAATTACCTTGAGTTTAATCTACATTATTAACAACTCAACTCTATAGAACATCTAGACTGAGTTTGGCATTCACATTCAACTTAAAAAATGGAGTGAGAAAGTTTATACAAGTCGTCAGAAAGATGAGGTGAAAAGTGCTAATGGGTTAAAGTATTAACTTACTTGTCTATTGGTATATAATATATTATCATATGGCTGTAACACTGCTTACAGAATGGGCTCCACGGCTGCAATAACATCATCCTGTCAGTTTGACAAACTAGGCTGGACTAGAGCCCTTGAGTAAGATCCCTGTGCTTGCCTCCATAAGTACCAAGGAGACGTTACCAAGGAGACAGACACATACATGCAAAATGTATCATCAGTCATATTTGGTGTTGTTTGTTATTAAGGGCAATGAGTTATTTTAGTTTTGCATTTATTCAGTACACTGAGATCTTCTGTTGATAATCCTAGAGAGAGTTCTCATGATATGGGTCTTTTGACATTTTTTGTTGACACAGTATATTATGCATGTTTAGATTACTGAATTAGTGTATTGCAATAATGTGTCTTTATTTCTGCTGTTCTTGATCAATGATTGCAGGGGTAAGCAAAGACAACGGACACAGACCTGGAGAGCTAGGGGTGTCTTATATCCAGCCAGGCGAGCCATTGTATTAAAACATGGCAACTACATTTAGCATTGTCTTTAGGACCACTCCCTCTCGTAAAAACGTCAGTGGGCTTCATGAAATCTGTCTAACACTGAGCCCCAACCCTTAAGGCTTCATACTCAGTGCTGATATAGACTGGTAGAAAGCATTAGGGGACTTTTATTTTGCCTCTGACTGCTCCCCTCCCTCTCTATTCCATTTTATTCCCAACTCCTTATTTGATTTTTCATCCAGACCTTCACATGAACAAAGTGGCTTCGAGTCATGCATTTGAGGGATTGTGTCAGGCTCGGTGCCAACGTCAGTTCCACCACATGGACTTAACACACATTTTCAGAACTGGAGCCACTTTTTTCATTTTCAACTCCGCTCATAAGTCTCTTTGTCTCATCTCTCTGACTGCCCTACATCAGTCACACTTGATGAATCTGGAGATGGGCTATTCGAATCAAGTCCCTGTCTCTGCTGTGATGTGGTAAATCAGCCATGACCTGATGAACTGTTGTCCTTCCTTCAGTTTTTTTTTTTCACCAGTTATGCATTTTTTACTTGGTTATGGGAATTTCCTAAACCCCTTTGATTGATTCTGTGTTGTGGTGAAACCTTGTTCATCCCCATGTTTGATGCACGAACTGGTCACTTCATTTGGATAGCAATTATGATCGAGAATTGCCAGAGTGCAAGAAACACATGCTTCAAATCACAATTGCTCTTTTTAAGCATGTCTTATAGCCGATAATGTTTGGTTTGGATTTTCAGTACATTTCAGTGGTCTTGAACTGCGTCCATTCCCGAGAGGTTTGGATAAATACAGCTGGAGTCAGGACAGTGGGAGGTTAGGGATTAGTTTGTGATTGCGGTGTCAAAGGTTGACAGAAGAGGGTTGTATTATTACAAGCTTGTAGATGGGGCCACATGGTTTGATGGAGGAGGAATGTAGCTAGTCATCATTAACTGACATCCTATTAATGTTCACTTGTAGCTGTACTCCTCTATCTTTGGCCAAACCACAATCCCTTAAATCTGGAGTAGGCGTGTAATTAGTAGTTGTTAATCAATATGAAGTTAGTGTTTTGGACATTTATGCATAAAAAACTGGTTAAAACAGCATGAGCACAGGAAAATTCTCAGAATAAAATCTCTCTCCTGTCTACATGACTGTCATTTCTTTTTATGACCACTTCTGTCAAACACTTCCCAGCGATGAGATTATTGCAGAGATCGGTTTACTGCACTGCAGATGAACTGCCATTCAGGAGGAGACAACATTCCCAATTCCCTAAAGTTCCCTGTAGCAGCCTTGGCAAACTAATAGCCTATTGATTACATTTCTTTTTTTAACCTTCATGTATAAATTATTTGGATGGCATCTATTCAACCCATGTGGGGACAGAAAATAACATCTCTTCATCGATTGAAAGGTCATGGTCATATCATCATGGCTGTCCTTCAGTCAGTTGAAACCTTGACTGTTGGGTCTGGTTTCTTCAGACCAGTATTAATGGTGCAAATGTTTTGCCACACTAGCAGCATGGTTTGATGGATGCAATGTCACTCTTGTTATGTGCTACTTTCCCGACGGCGCATGTGCAAATGTTTTGTATGTTCGGAGTGAGGGCTGAGTCAGTCTTTGTTGTAGTCGTGCACGAGTTTGAGTAAAGTCATGAAAACGTACAGTTGTCGTCGGAGTTATTGAGTTAACATTGGTAGCAGAGGATGGCCGCTGGTAATTATAAAGTTCTGCCAGCGTTTGATGAGAAAAAATCTTACGAAAGTTGGAAAAATGAAGTCGAAATCTGGAGACTTGTTACTGACTTGGATAAAAAGAAGCATGACAGTTCTTGCTTGTCATGTGGACGACTTTATCTGGGGGGGTTCAGAAACTTTCTCCATGACAGTCATCCCTCACTTGAAAGCTGCTTTTCAAATTGGGTGGGAAGAACACAACAGCTTCAACTACATTGGAATGGAGGTTCTCTCTGTGGAGGATGATATACAGGTGCAACAATGGATGTACATAAAAAATCTTCAGCCCATTCCTGTGGATCCCACCAGAGCCACACAGCGAGAGGCCCCCTTAACAGACACTGAATATGATATGCTTAGGTCAAAGATTGGCCAGATATTGTGGGTGGCGAGGCAAAGCAGTCCTGACATAATGTGTGACATATCCATCCTACCGTCCAGTACAAAGCACGCCACTGTTCAGACTGTGCATTGTGCAAATAAACTGATCAGAAAACTGAAGTCAGAGGAAGTGACTTTGAGGTTTCAGTACTTGGGAAAAGACAGCTCCCTAAAGCTGGTGGTGTTCAGTGATTCATCCATGGGAAATCTTCCTGATGGAGGCACTCAAGGGGGGCATCTAATCATGCTTATGGGAGAGGTTGGAAGATTCTCACCTATATGCTGGCAATCAAAAAGCATCAGGAGAGTTGTCCGAAGCACTTTAGCTGGAGAGACTTTGGCACTTGGAGATGGCATCGACAGTGCAGTCTTCTTAGCTTCACTATTCAGAGCTCACCACAGGTGACTGTACACGCAACAATTTGCCTATTGTGTGTGTAACAGACAACCACTCTCTTTTTGATGCTATCAAATCCACCAAATCAGTCACAGAGAAAAGACTCAGACTCGAGATCAGTAGTATCAAGGAACTCGTCAGCTCTGGGACTATTCAGCAGATCATGTGGTCAACTACTAAGGAACAGCTCGCTGACTGCTTGACCAGGAAGGGGACGTCTGCACTCGTTTTGCTGAGGGCTCTCAGCGAAGGTGTATGGCAGCTTAAAAGCTAAATGGACTAAACAACAAAGACTTTTTCTCTACTGTTCTACTCTGTTATTAAAGTTGAAACTTTAAACCTGGTTATATGTTAAGGCCATTTAAAAAGGAATATGTTCTTTGCACTGTATTTCTTTGAAGAGAAAAGGGGAGTTTGTTATGTGCTACTTTCCCGACTGCGCATGTTCGAATGTTTTGTATGTTCGGAGTGAGGAAGGGCTGAGTCAGTCTTTGTTGTAGTCGTGCACGAGTTTGAGTAAAGTCATGAAAACGTACAGTTGTCGTCTGAGTTATTGAGCTAACAACTCTGTCCACCACATTGGTCCAGACTGAACTATTAGATGGATTTCCATGAAATGTGGTACAGACATTCATGATCCCCAGAGGATGAAGCCCGCTGACTTTGGTGATGCCCTGAATTTTCTTTTAGCACCACCAGCAGGAAAGACTTTGTACTTATCCATGGAAATATCTTTACATCTACTAAATGGGTTGACACAATATTTTGAACAGATATTTGTGTTTGCCAGACAATGAATCCGTGTGACTTTGGTCGTCCCTCCAATAACAATATGGTTCAGATTTCTAGTTTGAAGTGAAATATCTCCTCAGTTATGAGACTTGATATCCATGTTCCCTACATTGCAAACTGTCACAACTCCCTTAACCTTTGATTTTTCACCACTATCGGGTCAAAGTGATAGTTTGTGTAATACTTTGGTTTAGACCAAATACCTGCAAAATTAATGCCATTCACAGCAGCCAATATCTGCTAAACATCAGCATGTCGGCACAGTCATTGTGGTTGTGTTAGCTTACTGATGTTAGCATTTAGCTCAAAGCTTACAGAGCTGCAAACATGGCTGTAGACTCTTAGTATTGCCATTGGCTCTGATAATAGAGGTGGTGAAAAGTAGTCGTGGGGAAATAGTTTATATTTGGTTGATATTTTGTCAAAAACAGACTTGAAGTTCAATTCCGATATGAATATGCCTAATAGTTCAGTGTTAAAATGAGGAGTGGTTTCTCTCTGTAGCTGTCACTCCACACCTCAGAGTACAGAACAGAACAGTATTGTAGTACTTCCTCCCCTCTGTAGCAGCAGGAAACCTCAGCCTGTACATGAATGAGCCGTGAACTTATGTTTGGCTGAGGACAGCGGGGCCGATATGGCTAATGAGCGAGATACCAAAACATCCTTTGTTGAGTCAAAAACCAGCAGCGGCAAGGTAAAGTGTGGGATCCGAGCTGCTCTGCTCTTCACTGTTCGCCTGATGTGACCCGCGGGGAAAAATCCCTCTGGAAAAACAATCTGTGCAGCAGACTGCAGCATGGTGTTTTCAGACAACAGACACTGCACAAATGACCCATGAGAAGCAACAAATCAATAGCGTTTTATTAATCACAACCAACAATTATCATCTGAACAAATCAAACACAAACTTAAACTTAAGTGTCAAGAGTATTGTCTTCCTGAAGAGGTGATTTAAGAGTTTGAGTTGGCGAAGCAACATCGTTCCTTAAAATTGTGTGTGTGAGACCAAGGGCAGAAAGATTTAAAGCAGGGATCTAATTTGTTCTGCAGGAGCTCTGACACGTTCCTTCTGTTCCCGTGTTATTTCTTAAATCTGTTGGCCTTCATGCTGTATTAGAAAGCAGACTCACAGCTTCTCTTTGGTTTTCTTATAAACGGCACTGATAAATCCTTTGTTTGCCTGAAAAATCCAGAGTACACGCGGCACATTTAACAAATAAGGGCTTAATGAATGAATTCCATAAATGTAAATATTGAACTGTGAAGCCTAAAACTTGATTTATCTTACAACAGGAGAGTATTTTGTCCACAGCCAAGTGTTTGTACCCAAGAGCGCTGCTTTTCTCAGTCCCACCTTTTCTCTCTTCATTATGTTGTCTGGTATGCTGTGTTTCCAGAGACGATTTAATGTTTCTTATGTGACAGCCTGTAAATGTGGGTTTCCAGGGCCGAAGGCATTCAGATGTGAGCAGGAGCAGGTCTGTGATGACGGCAGCACTTGCTGTTCCCAGTAGATTTCCTCTGCTGTGGCACATCAACTTACTTAACAGCACCTATTACAGGCTGATGTTCCTCTACCCCAAATATTTTCTTAAATTAACTTTTAGCCACATGGGAAAAATCTCTCCATTGGCACACACAGACTTTACTTACTTTTCCTTTTACTGAAGCTACACATCTTTTTTTTTTAAAAAGGTTTAGTTTAGTGTTAATTCATTTTTAAGCTTTTTGTTTTAGCCAGAGGAAACATACTGTGTTTTTTCTGTTCAGTTTATTATTTTAAGTCCATTACAGAATGCTGAATAGTGTACAAGCCTCCTGCTGAGTGTAGGAGGAACACTGGAAGCACATTACATAGCAACCTTGTGAAAGCCCCCAGTCCTGCAGCAGTAGCTTACCATAGAAGGAGAATATGCCACTCTGCCGTTTCCTCCCCTCGGTGACTGGAGCAGGAAGTGACCACATAGAGCACGCCTACTTGCCAGGGTTAGCCGGTGACTTATTTCCTGTCTGTTACCCCTGGAGACGGAGAAAGGCAGTCCAGCAGGGCTCCATTAAAGCCAATTAGCGAGAATGTGTTCTAAAACTGCATCAGAAGCCAACTCCAACCCACCAAATGTCACTAATTATGGTGCTTTTTTAAAGCTGAAATTACAGGAGCGGGGTGCTGTTCCTGTGTGTTTTAGGAACTGCATCGTCATCTAACTCTCGCTTTCTTAGAGCAGGGTTACTGAGGTTATGAAAGGGGACGTGCCGTTGCAGCCACCAAATTATAAATCTCTCAGTTTGGGGTTTTTGGTTGGGGATTTTTCCCCTGGCACAAATCCACATGGCAGACTTTCCTTGTCACACACCAGTTAACATAAACAGCATGTATTTAATGCCCACATAATACAAAAGTCCAAACAAGGCCCCAAACCATTCAAACAAAATGCCTACATCTCCTGTACATAACTATGAGATTTATTGAATTAAGTGACCTCTGTTTTAATTTGATCCCAACTCAATCCACTTATTGAACACAAACTTTCTGGAGCTGCTAGAAACTTTGTGTTGACTGACTCATTATCTACATTTTTAACCTCTTCAGGCCACTGATGGTGTAGAGCCCAGTCCCAACACGAGCCACAGCCCGGCCTCCTGGAGACGACAGATACCCAGCAGCGACTCACACCACCTGGGGAGCTCTTATGATCGGGGGTCCAAGACAGCAGGGGCCATGTCCAGAGGGGAGCCCTGGTCTGGTCGGAGTCAAGGGTCAGGAGCCAGGGCCGAGGGGAGGAGTGGAGCCGGGAACCGACCGTGGAGCCACCGTCAGTCTGAACATCACTAGACCTCCCAGGTCTGAGCAGGACGTCAGCAACATAGAGGACAGGTAGAAGATGACAGCCTCTGTTCTTTTCTTTTCTCTCTTTCTCTTAAAACATTAAACAAAGACAAACACTCATTCATCAAAGGAACCTGATATTAATTACTCATTTGTAATTATGTCACATCTCTTAAAGGGCTTACACATCACATTTGCAGTATCAAGCTGACACTGACACAACACTGGCTGTTGTACATCCATCATGGTGGCAGCAGTAGTCCCAGACTCACTTTATTTAAGCGGCTGTAGTGCCCATGAGCAAGGCCATTCCTTAGGAACTTTAGTGTAACCGAACTAAGAAAGTCTTTTGGGCAGTGTCGAAACAAATCAGTTTGGGTTTTTTTTGCTATTATTATTCAAGTTTAAAGGGTGAGTAGTCATTTTTTCAGGTACTTAAAACATTCTAATCTTTAGATAAAGGTCAATGTCACTTTACAGTATAGCAATTAAAAGTATATTAAGAGATATTCAGAAGTTTATGAGGTATTTTCCTCTGGTATAATGGCACAATAGACACAACCTTTATTCCAAATATTTCATGACATCAGTCTCTTGCCAGTGTGGATGAAATAGGAGGAGAAACCCAGAAAATGTGGGGGGGGAAGAAGGCTGACTACTTTTCATAACACTGCCTCCAGCCTTCATTTTGTCCCTGAGAATCTCTGTATAAAATTTAATTATGGAATAGAAAATTATCATGTTATGTTCTTCCAACATAAGTTCCAACATTACCAACAAAACCAGGACCTTGAGTTGGTAGTGGGAGTCTGGCTTTCCAGTAAATTACTCCAATCATTCTCAGTTGTCTCCAGGCCTGATTCTCTCCTATTTCTATCTGACATAAACAGTTTTTTGGTAAAGTTTTGTATTCTATTATATAATCATGATATTAGATGTTTTTCTTTAATCTTGAATGCCATTGACCAGATTAGCTATGCAATCCTCAGCTTGTTTAATTACAAATCTGTTTATAAAGAAAGATGTATAGATGTGATGAAGTGTCAAGGGGACACATAAAGTGAGAAGAGTATTAAGTAAGATCTGTTTCCTCTTTTTTTAACAGCACTCCACCTCTGTGTCACCACCATCTCCAACAACATCTGCAGCTTTTATTACAAGAAAAATAACAACAAAATAACATTTGCAGGCATCCAGAACAACAAACCACAGCCTTGACATCCTCACTCTGACCTGAGAGTGTACACTGAGAAGTGAACAGCTCTTCCTATCCGGAACTTTCTCTATCCCAAAAGAGGCATAAATGGAAAGACAGTGCCTGTACAGTGTTTGTGGAGGTTGCCTCACCAGCCCATGTATCCTCTTCTGCTTCTTGTGTTGGATGTATTATAGTGTAATCCTGGAGCTTGACAAGGGAGAGGCTGGCATGCTGGGGGACGCCTGGTGATTTTTCTGTGTGCCAGAGAGGGTTTAAAGAGAGTTAGAGGAAAGGAGGACTCAATGCCTTTCCTCAGAGGACCATTACTGTGACCTCAGTGGAGCTGGATGTGTCCCTTTTGCATCAAATCAGAGTTGCAACCTTTTTGTTATCAATGAAAAGACAACACTATGTTTAATCAGCAGCAGTACAATGTTAAAGATGCATCTTCATCTCGCAGGGTTGGATCTTCATGCAGAATACTTCACAAACTAGAGGATCTTTACTTTAAATGTGACCAAAAACAGGAAGCGAATTACTCTTTTTTTTGGGTTAGGGTCGCATCATGATACTTTTTTTTACTGAGCTCATATTTGCTTTGATAATAAAACAAGGCCATATGTCCCTTTTTCCTGACTTCTCACACGTAAATCCACAAAACGTACAAACACATGCACATTTAAACTTTAGATTTATTTTTAACCCGTGTCACCACTTTCTGGCATGCGCCAGCCTCAAAACTGGATTTAATTTGAGGTCTTAGATGTTGAGAGAGCATTTGCATGTTTTTAAGTAATAAATGAAGAGCACTTGAAAGATTGTGACTCAGCATGTACTCTGCTTAAAGGATTGCTGGTTGGATGCATTTTAGGAGCAGACACACATTTATATACATTATACCTGACAGACTGGGACCTTATTTATGCTTTGTGCCATCTTAACCAGTTATTTTGATTCTTAGTAATTCGCTTCCTGTTCTGAATCATCTTTTCCCTTTCTGCCCAACCATGTCAAGACAAAAAAATGTTTGCACGCAATGAAATGCAATGCACATGTAGAAAAAAATTGAGGGGATGCGGGAGGGGGGTGAGGGTTGTTTAACCTCAAACCATGCTACAATTTCCATGGTGCTTTGTTTTACAGCTGTTGCAACTGTCCTCATTCATGTATTTTGAGAGAGCCATAGTTAAATGGAGTTTCTGTTTAAACAGAACATTGGACCTTGGATTACTAGCAAACCTGGCCTGGCAAGGCGGACATATTTTCAGTGCTGCTGCAAACACTGTGGACATGCCAGCCAGTCAGTCATAGGAAGACACCAGGAGGGGGGTTTGGACTTTTAACCACAAGGAACTGACAGTCCAGCTTGTGATGCGACTGGGTTCGCCGTGCGAATCGTCCCAGTTTATCTCCATTTCTTATTTCTATAGAGGTGTATTATTTTGTTATTTTATAAAATATCAACTTACGGTTGGTATGTTGGAGCAATGTCTCATTGGCGGGGGCCATAAAAGCAATGGGGGTGCCATAAAATTAAATTTTTGCCATTGGCCAGTTATAGAAAATGTGTATTCTTTGAGGTAAAATGTGGTGCAAAGCTATGTCAGAGACCTCAGACATTTTCAAACTGTCTTTTAATAGACCCCTGCTGGTTTTAGGTCTGACACATTCACTTCAGTACAACAGGCAATGTAAATCCTACAACAAAATGTACAAATGTTGCTAAGGAATGCAGCTGTGAATGACCAATCGCTTAACGGCTTGATGCACCAGTTCAACATGACTGCGGTCTTTAAGATCACAAAACCATAACTGTGACAACTGGGGACACGTGGGATCCACTGAAGAACTTTTAAAGTCTGGTTTCCATCTGGCTCCTCTGCTGTTATGGATTTTAATGCTGTTGTGTCAGACCCTGCTGGAGATGGTTTCAGTTCTCCTGTATCTACCAGCCACCATCTAGCTGTAATATTTATTAGTCTTCATATATATATATATATATATATATATATATATATATATATATATATATATATATATATATATATACAGGTTTCTTTCAGGTGACAGCAGTCTGTCGCCGCTTTGCCACTTTACTGTTTATGCAAGCAGGAGATTATATGCAATCTGTGAACTGCCCCCCCGCACCCATGCAATGTCTGTAACTATATCAGTCAGTCATATAAAGTGGATGTGATGACTGTATAGTGATAAGTCCGCTAAGTCCAAATTGAAAAATGTGTTTACCTTCAAAATTACCATCATTGCTGATGTTTATTTTCACATTACTTTAACTTCTAGATATCTACAGTACGTTCATCTGTGCCTTGAGATATAGAATAGAGGATTGTCCCGACAACTTCAGACTTGCACCAAATTCTGCAGATAAATGACATGCATTACTGATTGTAAGGTTACATTTTTTTTTACTGTATATTTTTAACATTTGAGGGATTGTTGTATGGAACATTGTAAAATTATTTTGGTTCAATTTGAGGAACTCTTCCCTGAGGGAATATCAAGACAAGGTTCCTGAGAATATGCTTTTTTTTTTTTCTTCCGAATGCAACTTCAAAGTACCCTTTTAAAGAATATAGACCGCACCGCCCAAAAAGCTATATCCTTTGGATTTGTCTGTCAGAGTCGCTGGGTGCAGCGCAGCCTCAGAAAGGATTGCCATGTGGCCTCTGCTGGCTTTATGATAGAGCAAAAAACAGACCAGACGTGCTGTTAAGAGCTCTCGGCGCACATGCCAACAGTCGATCATATAGTCCTTCCCTCTGTTATTGTTTCTACTACCACTCTTCTCATTTACCAAGAGGGAATGCCATATTTTCCACAATCTTTTCAACCAATTCCAGTTTTCCTTTTAGCATATCAGAGAAACCAACTGTCCCTCCTTCAGCCTTTCTATTTATCCACATCCTCCTTGGATTCTCATTTCCTAAAAGGGAAAGCTGTGGTCTTTACCAGTGATGATATGTGTTGTTGGTCCAGAGAATTGTTTATTGGAGGCCAGAGACCTGTCACCAGATAATGATGGGTAGCTCCCTTGGTAGCCAAAAGGTCAGAGGTCACGGCTGCATCTAATCCTGTCTCTACGTCTTGACTCAGGGCTTCTAAATACAGGAGGGAAGACAACAGACGGCTTGGCAGTGAAGTCCACGTTAGGGATAATTAAAACAGAGGAGGGTATCGCATATCAAGTTCTGCCAGTGCTCATCCTGCCAGAGATGCACTTGGTTGTATATTGGTGCGAGTTGTTATTAACGTCAGCGAAGGCTTTCGTTTAAAGCTCGACACGTGATCTGGTGTGTGCCCGCTGCAGATCCCCAAATAAAAAGGCGCTGAATGACAAGTGATGTCATTCAGCGCCATAACATACATAAAAACAACTCTGACAAACACACGTGCGTGTTTGTCAGAGTTGTTTTTATGTTTTGTTTTTGAGGCTGACATCACTGTTGGTCAGGATTAGTGTGTGTAGCAACCGGGTGATGCAAGCGCTAACACCGATGCCCTCCTCAACCCTTTTCCTGCACTTGCTGCCCCCGTAAAGTTTCCTGTGTCACCTATTTTCCTCCGCCCATTAAATTACGGTCTACAGTTTCATCCGTCCTTACTATAGCCATACTGTGCAACCATTGCCATTTATTTGTCTGTCTTACATTCTACCGTCTTTAACCTTTCTCTCTCCTGTTACCCTGAAGAGAGGAATCGAGTCAGGGGTCCCAGAAGGAGCCCCCAGCTGTCGGAAACTGTAGGTTTTATGACGTGTTTGTGGGTTTCCCTCCTGGAGACCTGCTTCAAAGAAAGATCTTTTTTAAGGTGCAAAGTTGAAACTCCATCCTCTGCTATGCACGCTGCCTTTCTTCCTTACAAGGCCCCACAGTACACTAATGCCACTGCTAACCCGACCTTACATCCACTCTGCCCACTGCTGCCCAAATGGACTCTTGTGTGTGCCAGGATGAAGACCTGCACCTGGACTTGGATGTGTCCAGTTGTGGCTTTGGACAACATGCCATTACTCACATGTTATAGGTCTCATTTGTATCATTAAGGAATGTGCTGACTGGACATGTGGGATTCGAGTGAAGTCTTTACAGGGTTCAAAACTTCTGTGGCTTTTGTTCCTCTCATCCCTGAGTGATGGCAGCTTTGCAAAAACGTTGTTGAATCAGAGAATCCGGATGATAGCTGCTGTTAGAGTTTGAATGAAAAGGCCAAAAAGAGGTATTGAAGTTAAGTGGAGTGGAGAGAAAAGAGGCTGCTTCTACTTTCTTCTTCCAGCGAAATAGTTAACAGAAAACCTCCAAAGCTCTGGTGGTGTATGTATAAACATCCGTTATTTTCAAGTCAGTTTTTTCCCCTTTTTTATAAAGTAGACTAGAATGTACTTAGTGGAGATTGGAGTTGCAAGGCAGAAATGGCTTTCGGGCAGCGAGCAGGCCCCTTGTCCTCAAAGGCCTCCATTGTGAGGCCAGGGTCATGGTGTCATTGAGTGTCGTAGGCTGTAATCCGCACTTAACCAGCACTTAACTTTAAGACCTCAAACGACTAATGCCCTCCCCTTATTCCCCTTTGTCAAAAAGTTTCCCTGCTTCCTCTTTCGTGTCCCAGAATCAAACTCGGTAGCTGTTTGCTGAATGTAATGTAGCCAATGTGTTTTTTGCACCAGCCAAATTAGAAAAAAAGTATTTAAGAATCATCTCACCAGATTAAGAAAGGACATTGTTGTGCATTTGAACAACATTTCTCGAGGTGTGGCGCCCTGTTAAGCTGCATCTCAGCCTTTTAGCATTGTGCCAAAATCATTCCACAGTATTTCCAGTTTACAGTGAGAGACAGTGCCAGTGTTTCCCCAGATGGGTACCCTGTCCCTAAGATCCTGAAATAGAGGGGAAATAATCAATTTGAGGTTTTTTTCTGCTTACCTGTTTTTATTTCTTTGTTAAACAAAAGATGTCTTATGTCGGATAGATTTTATTTAAGGAAAATCTTGTAATTTTGTAAAGTGGGCCTTATTATTGAAATATTTTAAGTATTTGTCATCTTGATTTTAAGAATGATATTTTTTTGCAAGATAATGTTTCTTCCTCATTGTTATAACACTCCTGGAGAGTTCTTCTTCCTGTATTTTGTGTTTTGTTATTTTAATGCAAGACATTTCTCACGACCCAGAGACACGGTGATACACCGTGGATCAGAGAGAGACCATTTAATAGAGAGAGAGAGAGAGAGAGGGAGGCCAGGATTGTGTCATAGTCATTGAAGAATGAGAGCTATGTGCGTTTTATCAGAGGCGAGTAGGTCCGCAGAGCTGAATGGTTCGCCATGTGTCGCCCCCCTGTTTTTATCGGGAACCATGTAGCACTCCGGCCTCTGCTGCTCTGCGAGCTCCCTTGCTCATAAATTCAGGGTTTGTACATCTTCAGTGTTGTATGTTAGTAAGTGCAGCCAAAGAAAGAAGAGTAGAGGCCCTCAGACGCACATACATAAGTGTGTGTGTGTGTGTGTGTGTGTGTGTGTGTGTATATATGTATATATGTATATATATATGTATATATACATACACACATGAACATAAACTAGTAGGAATAATCTCATAGGAAGTAAGAGCTCATCTCTCTTACACACATACACAAGAATTTCAGGCCTGTACAATCATACCTTTGGGTTGGAACTGTTTGGTTTTGTCTTTTTAATTTGTGAGTGTTAATAAATTAATTTGTGTGCAGAAGAAGGAGACTAACAGACAGAGGTGTCAAACACAAAAATGTATGTAATGAAATCAGATCAAAAGGGTTTTATGATTTATTATTTCTTGTCAGTGTGTCAGCAATGCGAGATGGACTGTTTAGGAAGGCTGTTTTTTTTGTTTTTTTCTTTTCATTTTTAGACTTAATACATTGTGCATGTTTTAACCTTACTGTGGCTGGCGCACTCTGCATGTAGGTCTCTTGAAGCTGCCAACTGTACAGCAGACCATATGTATTCCAATAAAAATAAAAAACGAACCTGTTTGTAACACGTCTCCCAAGTTGGAACATGTGTGTGAGCAGAGCTGATTCTGAGTAAAAGGCAACCACGTATGTTAATCTCTTTTATGCCTTTTGTTGAACAAGCTCAGCAAGTTTTGATTTCATAGCAGTGCACCCTCTGTACGTGTGTGTGTGTGTCTTTGTGAACTCTGTCCAATCCCCTGGTTTGTTCAGAGGAGAGAGAGAGAACAGCAGCTGACGGTATGCAAAATAAGCAGGCAGACAAATGAGGCAAATTGGTCAGGTACAAAGAGGAAAACCACAAGCTGTTGTGGAATGCAAAGTCAGCACGCACAACTTTCTCTTAAACAGCTACGCCTCGCTTTGTGAACGCCAGCAGTTCTTTCCCCCCCGCAACTTCTGGTTTCTTTAAATAATCCATCACAATCTGCACTGTACTTTTAATAACCACAGTCTGATTCTCAGGTTCAGTTATTTTTATGAACCATCGGTGATGCTCAGTGCAATTTCAGGAGTTTTAATTTTACCCACTTCATCTCGCGTTGCCTGGTAATTTCCTACATTTCCCAGAACAGCTGCGTACTCCAGAGGACAGGCCTGAACGTGTTGCATTCAGCTGCATGGCTTTAATGTGAGAGGTAGAGAGTAATACTAATAGACTAAGATCAAAACTTTCCAGTGAAGAACAAATTATCTCTGGTGCAGTGCATTTTGGTCTATTGAGGCCTTCTTCCTCCTTGTGGATTTCAAAATGGCATTTCCAGTGCAAGTGAATGATGTAATTGATATATATATTTATAGAAAAGCACAAATAAATAGATATTTATAGATATATTTATATTAAGTTCCCTTAACTAATTTGAAATATTCTGCCATGAATGTGAAATTCACTTATTCATGAACATATGTCCCCCTTAAATTTTCATTTCTTGTTCCACTTCAGTTTGCCATTTCACTTGCATTAGCAGTTAATCCCATCATATTTCATGGTGTCACAAGATGCTTTTAGAAAGTCGCAGTAATGTGGGGAATTTCACAACCACTATAGGCTACAGTGGTAGAAGAAGTGCTCAGATCCTTTAAATTAAGGTATTTTCCTGTGAACAGAACTGAAAGTATAAAGCATCAATCCAGGCTTTTTCACTGAAGACATTTTGACATTTCAAAGTAGGAAAAGCACAGGTGCAAACAATAACATTAATTATGGCTGAAGTCTGTGTAGCTGCTTTGGTTTCAGGGTGCTGATACTGTGCAGGCTTGAATTGTGCAGAGCCATCGTTAATGTTATTAGTAACACCTGCGCTTTTCCTACTAATGTGCAGTGAAAAAGGCCTATTGTTAATCATGAACGCTTGCAGCCTCAAGGCTTCATGTAGTTTTTAACTTGCAAGAAAAGAATGAAGAGAAGGCCTCGGTTTCTTCGTGGGGGTGTCTTTGAGGGTCAGGGGTTAACGTTGTCTCCTGCTTGTGCGTTTTAATCTGTCCTAAATTCAGATGTGGGTGGGGTGAGGGTGCCACTCTAACAACAGCAGTGCCTGTTTGGACCCTGGTATTCCTGAGCTTCGGCACTGATGCCTGACATGAATTAGTGTTGTCAAGTCAACCATATGACTCAGTGGCACTCCAGGCAAATGGAAGAGTGAGAGAGCTTTCACTGCCTACAACAGGTGATGAGGTGGATGTTGAGCTAGAGCTTGCAGCCTTGAATAACTAGAAGTGACACATCCTTGATCAAAGTAATGTGGGGTGTTTTGTAATTTACTGCCAATAACATTGTACAGTGACTAAGATTTCTCGATTTTATCTAACATTTGTTTGCTATGGATGATGTCCACATTTCACATGACAGCATGTGGGAGGGTGTTTGTGTTGCATTAGTGTGCATTCCTCCTCGCACCTCTGAATCACAAGGCTGCTGCAGCAGATGTGCTCAGGCACGCTGTGGTCTCTCTGAGTGTCTTTTATAACTCCTTATCTTGACTTTGTGTGTCTCTCTATCGAGTAATCAGTTGATGTGGGCTTACTTGAGACTATTATGGAAAATACTCTCACCAGATGACAGTTAGGCTTACACACTGCTCCGAGCCATACGGTTTAGCAGGGAGGTGAAAATACCCCAAGTGCTGCAGTCCAAAACCCCAGCTCAAATTACTGTTGTTACATCAAACATTTTCTTTGGTCACGATAATAATAACCGCAGCTCTGGGGGAAAAACAAGGCCTGTGACGTTGAAAGCGCATGGAAACAGAGGGGGCACGGAGCCCTGGAACACAACTCCATAGAAACAAAATCTCATAGCTCATGGTTGACCCCCCTCTCTCCCTCAAATTCATCAAATCCCTCACTCTTTGGAGCTGCTGCCAGAGACCCTCATCTCTCCCTCACAGATACAGTACCACAGACCCTGGGAAGCAGCCAGACCTGCAATGAGGGAGGGTCGTAGGGAGGTCAGAGTAGGAGCAGCCATGTTCTTTTTGCACATGGCTGTACAAAAGAGGTGATAAGTTTGTAACAGTGGATCTGTTCACTTTTGAGTTCCATCTTAATAGATTGAGGAAGAAAGACACTGATTTCAATATGCAATTTATGTCTTCTTTTAATAACAAAAACAACTGACAATATAAAAAAGTGTGGGATGACAGTATGTGATAATAACCATAACAATACTTAATACTATGGCAACAAAAACATTCACAATTCTTTCAACAAACTTCTTTTTTTAGCTTGTAATAAAAACTATTTTCACTAGTCTCTGCACCCTAAATAATATAAATTAAATTTAGGAGGCACACAACTACAATTTTTTTCTTTTTTTAAACCTTAAGACAACCGAGACAGGCCTCTGGAATGACACCAATGGGAAATGACTTTGTTTATCTGCCTTTTTATGTCCGGTTTGAGGTCGTGTGTACATTTTTCAGCCATTCTTAATGTTCAGACAGGGGCATATAAATATATGTTGGGATCTGCAAATAAACTCCACATGGATTCATATACACTGAAACACTCCAAGTACCAAAAGTAAAGCCATGCTTCTGTTTTTAAGACTGGAAAAATCACATTTATAAAGCCTTAGAATAATTATTACATTAGTATGTAATAAAAACGACATTTAGTCATCATGCTTCAGCATAGCTCAGTCTGTAGATCTGTCTGTTAGTCAAATGTAGTTATAGTGTATGTATATTCACAGATATTGCTGGGAAGAACTGAAATACTCAATTCAACATTATTGTGACTCATTATCTGAGCAAAGGCAAAGTCGTTTCAGTAAATTCCAAAATCTTCCACGTACAGAAATGTCAACAGTAGATGGTTTGTGTTTTTCTCGTGTTGTTGGTCAGTCCTGGACAGTCCTGAGTTAACAGGAAACTGGCAGAGGCCTCTCAGATGCTCGGGGTGGGCTGAGCCTGCTGAGGGTTGCTAGCGGCTGTAGGGGTGGCCTGTCGGGGAAGTGTGTACATGGCACCAAGAAACTGATCTGCGATGCGTCCTGCCTCGCGGAGCCCGCTAAGCAGGGCACCGTGAACTGTGGCTGGGTAGTTCCTGATGGTGTGCTCTCCGGCGAAGAACAGACGAGGCACGGGCTGAGAGGGGAGGGAGAGGAGATCGATGTTAGATTTTCCCAACACAAGAAATTAAAAGAAAACAGAGGAGAAGTTAACTGCCAGATCTCATCAGTCAACGCATAAATATGACTTGTTCACATCGATCAGCACGCCAACACTGAAACAGCCAAAAAAAACATCTGCTCTGCTTTGGTTGAATATTGTGGGCAGGCTCACATGCCATCTCTCTGTTGCTTTCTCACAAACATTCGTAGATTTCTCACTTCCCCCCAAAAGCCTCCTTTTCTTGTTTGCATGCTCACCTGCGAGGCTCCTGGGATGGCAGGGCCAGGTGTGATGGGCTGTGCCATCAGATCGTAGTCGTTACCCGAAGAACCTGCTGCAACGTACGAGTAGGAGCCCCGTGCCCAGGGGTCAGCACGCCATCGAGTGACCACGGTTTCCTTTGGCTGCCATGACAACAAACAACAACAACAGCAACACAAACACAAAGGATTTTAGGGTTTTCCATTCTGATATCAGAGAGACCTGTAAACAGCTGGATGGTGAGCAGTTCCAACGTTGGCTTCCATGCATATGATTTTACCCCATTTGAAACCATAAGCAAATGATTTATAATGACGGGTGGTTTGGATACGACTCTGCTTGTGAGTGCCTTTCACATATGCTATGCAGTGTGAAGCTGTGCTGGTTGTGGGGGTCAATTCATGAACGAACTTGACATTCCACTTAAAACCCTAATGATGAAGATAATCCACCACTGTTTCTACGTAAACAACAGACATAATGAAGCTGTATATGAACAGAACTAGGAACTATGTCAAATTATGAGGATAGTTTTTATATACTGTTGTGATATTGGATATCTATGTTAAACACGGTCCAAGTTCCAAAACTTGAAGTTAACATATGTAGAAATACTTCCTGCAACTCAAAAGCGAAGAATTCAACCTCCTCTGAATGCTTTGTTTGTTGTGTTTTTTTTCCTACCTTGCCAAAGAGCTGACGTCAGATCATCGCACGTGCCCATAACAGGCATTTCATAGCTTTGGTTGCTAATATTTTGCCATGTGCTGTTTGCGTTGTTTACTCGTACATTTCAGATCAGATTACAGATGTATTTGAGAAGTTACCATTTTGAGTAAAGAATGAAGAAAAAGATAATATGTTTCATGGTATGTTTATGTAGCCTCCTGAGCAGCCAGAAGTCGGCTGTGATGAAGCTTCCAAAAGCTAACTAATGAGAACAAAGTAGTCTCAATGGGAGGAGGACCTAGCTAAAACGGCCTGTTTCAGACACAGGCTGAACTAAGCGGTTGCATAAAGAGCCAGTATAAAATAAAAAAGGATTTTTAAATATGCGATCCTGCAAAGCTACTGTAGTGGTGTCCCAGAATAAAAATATAGAGCTACAAGTTAGCATAATCGGTCCCCTTTAAAGTTAAATTAGTACTCAAAGTAAAAGATGGACACACTAACATCTATTGAAAATAAGAAAATGTGTCTGTTTTCAACAAATAATACACAGACATGTGTACCTGTGGTACAGCGCTGCTTCCAAATATTCCTTTAAGAATGGCCAGGCAGCGTCCGACAATGACATCATCACTGATGTTCTCCATGATGCCAGCAGCCTCTCCGGCCATCAGAGCGAGTAGGATTGGGGCTGACGAAGGGGGGAAAAAGTCACATTTGTTATAGACTTACCGGGAATATATGAAAAGGAAGTGTTCCAGTGATGTCGCATCCCTGTGCATAATTTATCTATTAATTATAAGTGAACATGGCGCCATTTTAAGAAGTGCTGCAAGATTAATGGCTTCAAGAATTATGCAGACAACATCAAAAGCAACAACTGCAGCTTAAGCTACAAGTAATCTTTGTCACCTTTGTAGAGGTTCCAGAAGAGGAATAGTTCGCCTCGACTTGCTGTGGTGGAGCCAACGTGACCAAACAGGTTGACACTGGGATCCCAGAACACACGGTCAAAACACAACACCACCTTTAGGAAGGGAGCAACACAGAAATAATAATTTGCACAAAATTCAAAGTGCTCATTTTCATCAAATGCTCAAATAGGCAGTGAGATGTATCTCACAGTGAATGGTAGAGCTCCCTCTGCTGGAGACAGCAGTAGTAGCAGCTGATATTGCATAATAATGCAGTATTCTCTGTTGCAGCAGAATTAAGAGAAACTACTGTGCTGCAGATGATGCTGGGGGGGAGGGGGGTCAGAAGTGATGCTAAATGAGCACTCTGATCGGATTACAAATGCAAAAAAAAAAGGGCATCTTGGCTCTGACTCCATTCTCCATCTGATCAAAGAGCCAGGATGAACAACAAAAGCTTTTCTCTCTGCAAACTAACACCTTTACTGATTTATCAAAGAAAAAAGAAGACAGAAAGAGGGGGAAGGACAATCTGTTGAATACAACAGAGATGCTGATGTAGCACCTAATGGAAAAATGATACATAAACCTTCAGGGAATATGCTCAAATTCTGACTGCTCATCAACTTTTGTCCTGGAGGAGGAGTCTAACAGCTGAAGGTCAAGTTATCCGCATAAGGACAATGCAGCAGAAACAACAGCAGGAGATCCCTAAAGGAACCAAATCCTACATTCTGACGTAAATATGCTGCATTATTAAAAATTATTGTATGTATGGACATTACTCATTTGAAGACTGTGGAGTAGAGGGGTTAGGGGATTCAGGTTTCAGATCTCAGGCCTTCCACAAGTTCAGGATTTTGCGACTAAAATCTAAGCTCCTGTAGCTGGAGCTGGTTAAGGAGAGGAGGAAGGAATGAAAGAGTTTGTTCTGATGTAGCCAAAGCACTGCCGGGCACGTTATGTTTATAGAGACCTTGTTGAGGTTGCCGAAGCCCATCCTCTGTATAGCAGCTGTCTTCCACTCGGGCAGCGGGGGAACAAATTGCACGGCCGGCGGCTGCTGCTTCAACACGCCGAGCGGCAAGGTGCACAGCACAGCGTCACATTTATAGATAAAGGTCTGGGTCGTGGAGCGAGTGTTGACAGCGATCACCTCACAGCCTGGAGAATGAACAAATAAATGTCTGGTTAATATACGTTTACATCTGTATGGACACCGATTCAGCACGCGTAATCCTGCGCACATACCGGAGGCTGTGTATCGGACCTGCCGCACTGCTGTGTTAAGTTTGATGTCGAGGCCCTCAGCCAGAGCCACGGGTACACATGAGTAGCCATTCCTCACTGTCAGGTGGCTGCCGGTGAACTCAAAGTCATCGTCCTGTGGATTAATCAATATTCTGTCACATCAGCAGCACAATGAACTTCCTAATGCAATAAAGCATTGGAAGCATTGGAACGCATGTCTGTATCTGTTTTAACCCTGTGTATATGTATATTGTCTTGTCCTTGTATTGCCTTGTATTTTGTTTTTTTGTTTTTGTTGATATGGACCTGCAGATGTGTCCCAAAATAAAGTTTTATTCAAAAGAATGACAGAAGTGTTTGTTGAACTAGCAGTGACCAACACAGGATTGAAAAAGACCTTTGCTGTGCAAGACAACTGTCAGGACTGCACAGTTATGACATTTCACAGTGGGTACATGTATATACCTGATCCCAGTGCTTGAGAGAGAGGGTGGAGAGAGGCGTAGCGTTGGCAAACTCCAAGTTGGCAAAGTGCCAGTCTAGGATCTGCCTGTCCCTGGATGACAGGTAAACATCACTGTGGGAAAAGAAAGGAAAGAGGGAGGGAGACAGAGAGAGACACGGTAATATATCCTGACAGCTATTGAGACAGAAGGAGGACAGGTTTACTCAAGCACAAGCTGAAAAAGCTAAACATAATAATACATAATATAGGCACATAACAATTACTATTAAACTATAACATCAGCACAGGACATAACACAGGTAAACATCTGTTGCTAAGGGCTGCATGACTCCAACAATTACTTTTATCACCAATTTAGCACTGTTTTCACTCCACACATAAAAGCTACTATTGCTTCAAAATAGCAACCTAACATAGAAAAATTAATAACAGTAGATCTGCAGTTACATCACAGGCTGCAACAAGCTGCTATTGCTGCTTCTGTTTCTGACTGGATTTATATGATTTAATCATGATGTTTTGTGACCATACTGGATCAGGAGTCTGTGGCAGAAATTTCTGAAAAGAGCATGTATGTAAACTAAGTAAGAGTTCAGAGCTACAAAGTTGTTGATATAATCTACAAAACACAGAAACTGTGCCAACTTTATCACTTCAACCACTGCACTTAACTTTTCATTGTATTCATTTTTGCAGAGAGCTCAGAAATATATATGTATATTACTTTATTTATATAGTTTGACCAGGAATTGTAATTCCTTCCTGGTGCTAGTGGAGTTTTCTCATTAATGAGACTGACCCATCCCACACCCTGGAATATTTTTGCCTCAAGTTCTCAAGCAATACAAATTTTAGACATGAAAGCCCACTTTTAGCTTGCCCAGGAACACATCAACCACTTACCAAACAGTAACAAAATATCTGAGATGTAGACATGCGCATTTCTTATGACAAAATAGAGCTGAGCAGTGTGTAAATATGGTGTGTGTAAATACTGTAAATATGGACCAAGTTGTCAGTGCATTTTAAGGGATATGATACCAAAAAAACTGTGGAACTGTGAAGCAGTGAGTTACCTGGGTGGATTAGCTTCCAGCTCCTGCAGCTTCTCCTCCAGCTTCACCTGCATCTCCACCAACTCATCATACTCCTACACAGAGACAAGAAATAAAGCAGGGAGATGTGACTGCATGTTTATATTTCATATCCATACGGTAACACAGCTGCTGGAAAATACTGATATATTTCTTTAATTGAAAAGTTATTTATCAGAACAACAGTTCTGTTAAAATAAAATTAAAATGAACTAATTAAAACTTCATGACAAACTGCGATTGAATATCACATCAACAAATTGACCATTTTAAACTACAGCTAACAATTATGATTAATTTCAATGTTACAATACCACTATTGCGCCATGATTTCAGCATTAAACATGTAAAAGGATTCCAAATAACGCTAAAAAGCCATCACACTGAATTTTAAGGAAATGGTGATGTATCTAGTGAAGTGAGAAGAAAAAATTGGCGTGTGTGTGTACACACCCAGATGTTTCAGGTAATGTAGAAAGGACAAGCAGCTTTGACAAAAAGGGCTGACTCAACCTGTTCATCAGTACACCACAATAGAAATAACTACGACAGCAGCACAGAGTCTGGTAATACCACCTACCTCGCCAGACCTGGTACAGAGCTTCACTGAGGCAAGCCTAGAAACTTTTAACATCTTAATGATGCCTCCAGGCTAGCAAGCTGACCTGGGAAAATACTAAAAACAGCGAGAATACTGGAAAATATCCTGACGCAGCCATCCCTCCTTACTGGCCTTAAAATCTTGTTATATGGTGTAGTCATGCATGTCATGTACAAACACACAACCTCCTAAATTACTCTGTCTTGCTGGAAATGTGTGTGTGTGTGTATCTGCATACATAAAGACAGTCAGACCGTGATTCAAGGCCTTGAAGTGGTTTCTCAGACGGCGGATGGGCAGCAGACAAATGCAGCGCAGACACCAGCTGTGTTTAAACCAACTAAAACCTCCTTCTAAAATACACACATAGCAGTAGTAGAGGGGATTTATCCGCACCAAAAATAAAACAGCAGCACTCGCTCTAATAATACATCCTACCAAGGCATTAAACCACTTAAACATAGCCTGTCTGGTTTACTTAGATAGCGCCTTACAGCTTTAAAATTCTGTGAGGCACCCACCCTGACCTACTAGTCCATAAAATATGCCTTTTACATGCTAACTCCTTCCCAGTATTATAATACTGTTACAAATTGCTCGATCTTTAAGTCCAATCATATCCTTAACAAAGACAAAGATTCTGTCCTGCAAATTGTGGTGGTCGACCTCCTGACCTCTGGGAACACCTACTACCAACCCAGGAAATCTAATACTGCTTTGAAGTAGTTCAAACTTGAGCAAAAGAAAACACAGACACTATGTAATACCCACAACACCACAAACACAGTTGAAAATAGTTCCATTTTAAACTTAACTGCTTTGACTAGAGTATTTTAACTCCTGTAGTCTTATTTCTGCTCGGTCTAAGACATCTGAGGGAGTAATGAAAGTGTCACAAAAGGAAACTCTTCTAGAAAACAATCTGTCAACATTACTGGTCTGCAGCTAAATGGTGTCTGAGCTCACTTTGCACAGTGCGGTGAGGTCGCGGTGCTTGCTCTTCACCAGGAACTCAGCTGTGATATCTCTGGGTGGCTTGACTTCACTGGCCTCTTTATACTGCTGGTGGAGCTCTTTAACTCTTTCCTTGGTGGTCACCATCTAAAAGAAAAGGGAAAAGAAAAAGAGAGAGAAGGAAGGAGGTAAAGAGAGGCAGAGGAAGGAAGTTGTGTGTCATGATGGTGGATGAAGGAAACGTGTGTATAATAAGGCAGAATTAACTAGAAACAATTTGATTTTGCTATTCTGCTTTCTACAATCTGGATTTTTTCCAATCAGCATAGGAGTCAACTGAGTGGTGTTCCAGTCTCAAGCCAGTTTTTCTTACCATAACAGCACTTTGACGTCACCTTCAGATCTGTCTACCTAATATTAAAAGTCTATTCCATCTATTACCTCTCCCAGCAAATCAATAAAGCAACTGATAGAGGACTTTTTGTTCAGCAATTCAGATTTTTTCCCCACCAACCAATATGACAAAGAACTCAGAAGTGGACAATGAAAAGGTCATCACCACAATTTCAGGGTTTCCCCTTTAAGTAGCCTTTAATGTAATTGGTAAATATTTGAGGAAATGTGATTGTTTCCTTCTCGAGAGTCAGATAAGAAAATTGATACCACTGTCATGTCTGTATGGTAAATATGAAGCTAACCTGGAGTCTTGTCACCATGAGCCAGAGGAGAGAGAGGGAAGTGGTCAACTTATTAACCACGTTGAATGCGATATGATGTTGAATTCTCACCTTGTTGAGAAGATCCCGGAGATCTTCCTGCGTCTTCACAATCTTCTTCCAGTGTTCTATCTGCTCATCCTTCACATGCTTCTCCTGCAGCCTACACAGACACAATATTTCTGTATCTGTACATACATATCTCTTCTTTAGGTAAACATGTACAGGATACATCTGTCACCATCTCCTGTGTGTGTGTACTGTACTCACTGTATGACCACCTCCAGGGCCTGTCCCAGAGAAACTGGTTTGTTGTTGAGGAAGTTAAAGTCCAGCTGGTGGCTGAGGTAGGAAGTGGCCTCTAACAATCTGTTGAATTCTTGCTCCACCATCTCATCTTTTTCTTTTGGCACCTGGACACACATATCCAACAAAGACACCAGAGGATCAGTCACACTTAGTACAGCAGATATTAGGTCTACAAAAAAATGTAAATGACAAATTAACAATACAAAAACAACACACCAGATTCAACTACAGCTAAAAACACATTACTTTTTAAATACACTGTATCATAACTAGTTCAAAAAGCAGAATTTCTCTAGAAATCTTAATGGTGTTTATACATCACTCCATATTTCGAATTTTAACTGTTGATAGTATAAATTATAGTCATTGTCCTTCAAAGACACTTCCAAACATTTCATGTCTTTAGAAACATGCAGTAAAAAACTTAAAACATGCTTCAAAAATCACTTAATATAGAAACCATGCTAGGATAGAACCAGTTTTGTAGAAAATGCATTACTAAAACACTTAGGCTGTTAAGGAAAAATGCACACTTGTGGTATTAGATTTGAACAGAGTAGTAACATATTTTACTAATAATTATTATCTCTACAAGCTACCATCTAGCCACTAGTGTTCTCAGATTAATTAGTATTATTAATATACAGAAATGTCTAAAGCCTAATATTAATTCAAAACAGAGTAATCTTATATTTCAGGCATTAAATAAACTCATTATTAGTTGGATGTTCCCCTAAACAAAAAAAAAGGTGAGGTTTGTTTTGCAGGTGCTTTTCTAGAAGATGATGGTTTAGACATGAGCTGCTCATTTGTTTTTGTATTTGTTTTCTGCATGGACAGCAAATGGTGAGTAAACCATAGTGAAATTAAATGGATGGAACTGAAAGGTCTTTTAAAAGTGACTCTTAATTAGATAAAGAATGTATTATGTAAATAAACCAATACATACACTCGTGCACCGTTCACCCTTTTGTAGTTGAACATGGAAGGGTTTGAGAAGACAAGAAGGGAGAGGGGAGAGAGAGAGACAACATATTAAGTAAGCACAACTTTAACCTCAAACAGGTTTGCACAAAAAGTAAAACACATACATTTAATTTGTCTTTTCCTGCAGGGGAGGAAACCAGTTACACATGATGTGGACGCTTCAAGAGCCCTGCAGGCTAGTATTTAGTTCAATGGAAGTGCCCTGAACGTGAACCTAAACATCCTGACTACTGTTGCTGCCACTTGACGGACAAAAAAAGAAAATTAGAGGGGGGAAAAATACTATTTATTTCCAATTTAATGACATTAGGGTTATATCCGTTTTCTGGTCAGCTCTGTGCTAAAAGGAACCGGAGCTGTTGTTGATGACATGCAACGGTAAGCAGTTAAGTGAATCCACAATTCCTTTTACTGGGGCTCAGGGAATGCCAAATCCCTGCCTGAGGACAACAACCGGCTTGGAGAACAGCTATAAACCTAAACACAGGGCACTTCAGGGAACTTGTGTGCACACATAATCATCTTCTGTTAAAGGAAGTAAACAACACAAGGTCTTGGTTTCAAAAATGTAATTTGGATACACGTATTTAATGCAACTGCACTGAAGTGATGGATGGTTATTCTTGAGGTTAGCTGTTTGGGAGAGAACTTAACCTAATGTAACGCTACAAAAATGTCAGTGTGACTGAAGCAGGCGGATATGTTTTCATGCATCAGCTGGCTACAGCAAATCACATGCATGCCTCTGCTACCATTAGCCCCTTGCCATCTATCAACTTGTGAAGTTTGTTCTTAGCTTTACATAAAACCCAATTATTTTGGCAATCATACGTTTTATTTAGAATTATACATGTGAACATCTTGTTGAATATGAGAGTTTGGCTATAGCAGGATAATGGATGAGAGGCAACATAGTTCACTGGGACATGTAGTTATACTCACAGCCTGGCCGTTGGCCTCATACAGTGGACATTTCTGTTTGATCTTAGCCAGTTCCATGTTAACCTGCTTACTGATCACTGCCATGGGATTCCCTCCTACACACACACACACACACACACACACACACACACACACACACACACACACACACACACACACACACACACACACACACACACACACACACACACACACACACACACACACACACACACACACACACACACACACACACACACACACACACACACACCAAATGAATAGTGACACAATAGTTACATGGATAATATCACCCTCTGCAGGTGGATCTTACTTACTGAATCTATGTGGGAAAAAATGGCTCAGATGAAGCATTTTCACATCATGTGTCAACAGTACATAATCTACAAGATCTGTTGATGTTGCTTTTGTGCTAAATGAAAATTAAAATCAGTTGGAAACTAAAAGGCAACAGGATGCTTTGACTCAGTGTTGTGAGTGACGTCACTATTCACTTGGAAAACAAAACAAAACATGATCTGAATCTTACCCAGGCCTGTCACCACCATGGCTCCCAGATCAGCAACATAATTGCCCTTTCTAAATGTGGCCACTCTGCCTCCAACCCGGTCCTGTATGGGGGAGGAGGGGGGAAGTAAAATGTTGTCACTTGGTACACTTTCATTACAGAATGCAAGATAGATTAGGTCACTATTAGTAAGCAAATGAGCACATAGAAAACAGTTAAATCATAATAAATTCAGTGATTAGATGGTGTCACTAATTTGTTATTAAATACAAAATGACAGTACATGTTTTACAATTAAAATAATTTTAGCTGGTTAAGAAAATGTGGCAAAATCACTGAAGGACAAATGGTCTAGTTATATGTGAAAGAACAGATTTATAAGAAGCCGTTAGTGACTTACCCTGGCCTCCAATACTGTAACATCCATCCCAAAACTCTGCAGTTGTCGAGCTGCTGCAAGGCCAGACACACCTCCACCAATGACTATAACCTTCCCAGTCTTCTTAGCTGCAAAAACAAGCATGGAGAGCAGGAACTGAGTATTATAACAACACTGACCATTCTAAGATCGATGCCTCTGAATTCAATTGTCTACAAGACTGAGAACTCACTGGGTAAAGGCTTGACCCTCTTGTAGATGCCAAAGTTAATGAGGCCATGCCTTTCAAGGTAGCTATGTATCCTGTGGACCAGCATGGCATCACCTTAATAGAAAAAAGTGCATTAAATCTCAGTTTCTATAAGACTTCTTAGAAAAAAGAAAATGAAGGTTTCATTTAATGACCCACTGTTGTATGGAGCTTCAAGTTGCTGTGCTGTGGCCTCAAAGGTTAGCTGGATCTTAGGGTTGTCCAGCCACAGTTGGAGCTGCATGCGGTTGATATTTATTAAAATACAGTATTGTTTATAAGCTATTATCCTTGTTTTGAAGACGTAGCAATGCATGTAAATGTTCACTTACTGTACGGTTGCGGATGTAAAGGAAGACTTTCTGAGTCTGTTGAGGGCCGCTGATGATGTCAGGGAAACAAGCGGCCTCCTGGGACGTCATACGGTCATGAGGGAGACGGCTCTGAAAAGCAGCTCCTTCCACACCTGAAAAGCATAATGTTATCATTCTGTTAACACTGACTTCATCTTCCAAAAGGTTATGGATATATGTATGTATTAGGGTCTCTGTATTCTTGGATTTAGGTAGTTGATGAAAGATGACATTTAGGAGAGTTTGTTTTATTTCACTTCTTTGACATAATCCTCCATCAACATTCAGACTCACCAGATGGTTCTTCTGGTTCGCTGTCATTCTCCTCCTCTGGAGGGGGAGGCGGAGGAGGGATGACCTGCTTCCTCTCTTTTTCTGCCTTGGCGTTCCTCTCCTCCTCAGAGTAATATTCGTCCTCAGACAGATTGGCCAGGCTCTCGTCCATCTCGCGGTACTCCACCTGCAACAATAGGCACAATAAAAGCATCATTAAAACCACATCCTTCAATGGCTGAGCGTTTCTCATCTCACTTGAAAGCACCGAACCTTTCCCAGGCATAAGAAACCAATACCATGAGCGTCAAAATCTGCAATGAAAAGAATTTTTTTTTTTTTTACAAACACATGTAAGTGAGAACCTGCACCTGAAGTTTCAATGATGATGCATGTCTTGATTGTTTAGTCAAACAAATGATCTGAATGTAGTGAATTCTGCCACTGCCAAACAAAACCTTCATTATTGGTTAGCTTGTTTAATGCTTCCATCTCGCCGCGTACAGGAAACAACACCCTAAAATGTTTACTTTTGCTCGCTTGCGTCGACTCGTCCTGCGGACTTCAGCTGAGTCCTGATCTGCCCCCCCAGGGCCTGCTTGGTGGGGCAAAGGGGCTCCACCAGGCTCCCCACTGGGGGACGACCTCTCTTTCTTCTTTACTTCCAGAACTCCTGCAGCTGAGGCAGAAGTACCAGTCTGTGCATCAGAAACCTGGGGCCTATCCCCTCCTGCTGCTCCTGCAGTAGACGAAGAGGAGGAGGAAGAGGAGCCAGCATCTGACTTCTTACTGGACAGCATCATGGAGGATGTCGGAGGCCTCTCCTGAACAAAAGAGGGTGACAGAAATGTGATGAAACCCATCAAAATTAAACAGTCATTAGCTAAGTAATTAAATAAATAGGAATGGCGGAAATTTAGATGTTGAAAATAGTATAACCAATGATAAAGGACAGCAAGATATTTCTGAAAAGAAAAAATGAAAATTATGAAGTGTGGGTTGTGCCTGCTGAAAAACAAACAAATTAACAAAGACGAAAAAAATCAAACAAACAAACTATTTGAAATGTGTGATCTTAGTTATGACACTGTGGTATTCCCAATTGAAAATAGGACACAGACTTATTTAAAAACAATAACCTACAATAGTTAAATGGGGGCAGGGGGTAGAAAATGTATGCCAAATCTCTCACTCTTAAAGTATTTTGAGACCTTAGTCACAATCTCTACTGGTGTCATTTACAGTGATGGATTCTTTATAGCTACCTTACATTAAACCCCTTTGTGTAAACTGGGCACTTCACCTTTGGGGATGGTAAATCCACCTGCTGACCACCACCAAATATAATCAAGCTTTGGGAGACATCATCATCATCATCCAAAACTGTTCAAGTTTGGATGATTTAAATAACTGTAGTTAACTGTGCGTGAATGTCATGAATTTTATGAAATGAGGGCTCCATGGTACAGTAACCTTTTCTTGTTTTACCCATTTCTCCGTGCACCGGGTAATATCCATTCAAACACTAAGAAATGAAGACAGAACCAGAAATATGATTACGAACAGGACCAACTAAACAAAGAAAGCGTTGGCCTTTCACATTATATATCCACGATTACACTAGACATTTACAACTGTGAACAAATATAGTATGAATTACACAATGGGATCGGGTGAATTTTGTTTCATTGTAGTTTATCCTTTAAAATGTTATTGTAGGAGTCAATACTGTTTGTAAATCAGACTCTACAAAACTTGAGCAAGCCGGTAACACCGAGTGTCCCTGGCACTTTTTAATACATTTATCTAATAGCCAGGAACCCCTTTTGTAATGTAGAGACGAATAAAAGCCCGTTGTAGTCCAACATAAACAGATGGCTAGCGATAATTGCACAGCTAGCAGCAGAGTGGCTACGCACGTTAGCTTGCGTTAGCTAACGGTAGCTTTCTGCTTAACGGCGACTTAAATTAAACACATTAGAATATACAAAGCGAGCGTTTTCATTTCAGTTCACACGATGTACTTGAAATAGAGTTGAATCGCTTCTGTGTGTTTTTTCCATTTAAACTTCCCCTTACGAGACCATGCTACGTTAGCTAAAGCTGCTAACAATGAGACCCCCCGGGCTAGCACCAGCAGTGGCACACAGTGGCAGGTGCGACTTGGGAGGGAAAAAAAACAGTCGGCTTCGTTTGACGAAGGTGTATCGATACAGTTCACGCACTCTTCCCTGCATGTGGGAGCGTTGTTTTAAGAAATAAAAGCATACGTGAATTATTAAAAATATTAATAATACCTCTCAATCCCCCGAAGATGTCAACACAAAGACGGCACCGTAGCAGGTCTCCTTTCAATGAACTCCTTGCTGATTGGCTGATCGCAAACATGACCCGGCCCCATGTTCTTAGATGATTGGTTGAGTTAAATGTCAATCCAAAAAGGAAGGCGGGACTTATTGGTTATATAGCCGCTTGATTGAAACATATATCTTCATTGTTTTAAAGTAAAATAGGGGGAAATTATCTGGGTTTGGATTTTCTTTTGTTGCTGATCGGGATTCAGCGTTTACTTCAGGTTTATATTCCGTTTACTCGTGGAGAAATAAAAAAACTGATCCCAGATCCGGGCATATCAGCCATGCAGACAAACTGACGTCAGCTAGGGAGACGAACAGGATGGGTGGGTAGAAGTGAAGGCAGGCAGGTAAAGGTGATTTGCCTACTTCTTATGGAAGCATACCGATGTTTTGTTGCCTCTCCTTCTCCATTTTGAGCTGACTGCATGTAAGTAACACCTAAAATCTAGATGTAAATCTCAAATACACGTTTACCTTTTATAGAAAAAGTCCTCTTAAGCAGTGATTTTTCTTTTACAGCGAGTGTAAAGTCATTTCTCTGGTCTGTGTTTGTTTCAACCTTATCTGGGTGTTGCTGCAGTTGACTCTCTAGACTTGTGTGTGATATGAAGCCTTTTTAGGGCTGGGTGGGCTAACATGGTGTTGTAAATAAGAAATGGTAATTGTTGGCACCTTTATGAAACTAAAAATGAAAGTAAGGCATATATTTAGTGAAATACATGGAGAGGGCTTTAGTGCCAGAACAGGGAAAAGAAAAGCTGATTTATCTAGGCCACACAGTGTTTCATACGTTTGCCATGGTCATTATACAGTACACTTGATGTAAGATATAGCATACAATGTGAATGATTACAACAAACTGATTAACAATCCATTTTACAGAAGCAAGAAAATGGTGAAGCAGGAACAGGTGTTAGCCAACCGGCCTGACAACACTGCCTTCACTCAGCAGAGGCTTCCGGCCTGGCAGCCCATTCTCTCTGCCGGCATTGTCATCCCAGGATTTGTCGTCATTGGTCTGGTGTTCATTGGCATTGGTGTCGCTCTCTTTGTCACTTCACAGAGCATTCAAGTTTTGGAGGTATGATTGTTGAAAGCATACATGAGTCTGGTGTCATGTTGAGAATCAAAAGTCAAATATCAGGCAAAAAGAGAGAGAATGAAGAGAAGAAACCTACAGCCAATGGGGGAAAAAAAATCCAGTTTTTAGTGTTGATATGGGGGGTGGTCTGACACATGAAACTAGCGCTGCTATATCCTCAAAGACTTGTTGCTTGTAAGTGATATCATACACCTCATTTGAAAGAGGTGTGGTGTGAATGACACGCTATTGAGATAGGTGTCGTAGTATGTGTCTTACTATAAATATTATATAATCTTCCTCGTTCTCTCCCATGCAGATTGACTACACTGGGATTGATACAAGCTCACCATGCTTTAAGTGCACTGACAATATGTCAAAGAAATGCGAGTGCCAGTTGGACTTCAACATCGACAGCCTTTTTAAGGTGACAATGGAGCACAAACATAAGCAGGACTTTCATTTATATCAAGTTGAACCCCATTCCTTCCTCTGACCCTTGGCTGTGTTTTTTTGTTTTGTTTTTATTCTGTTGTCTTTGACAGGGGCCAGTGTTCTTTTATTATGGTTTGTCCAACTACTTCCAGAACTACAGGAGATACTTTGCATCCAAAGATGATAACCAGCTGTCTGGAGACCTGACATACTTTAAGGTGAGCTAACAACATAGGATATTGGGGGGTATACACACACACACACACACACACACACACACACACTTTAATGTTCAGGGTAAAAACAAAACCCATATGTCCACAAAAAATAAATCAGAGAAGTAATCATTAAAAGTAATCATTTCCTTGGTTTAGAGGCATGTTGTTTCAGTAATGACAACACTGTTTTTCTGGCTTTCTTCAAGAGTCCCGGTGACACCTGCTCTCCCTATGAGTATGACAGCAACGATAAACCAATTGTACCATGTGGATCAGTAGCAAACAGCATGTTCAATGGTACGTAAAGTGCATATAAAATGCTGAATTTGTATTTTAGTTTAATTACTGTGTTAAGGGTTATTAATTCTTGTGTTTTTTTTGGAAGACACCTTCAAGCTATATCAGAATGTGAATGGTAAACAGAAGCTAGTGCCCTTGGATGGAAAAGGCATTGCTTGGTGGACAGACTACAACATCAAATACAGAAACCCCTCTGTCACACCTCTGAAGAACGCATTCAATGGTACTTTCTTTGCTTCATTTTACTGCGGCTTGCTCCTGTTGTGTTGTTGAGTATTGTGCATACATTGAGTAACTTAAGTACAGCAAATATAATTGACAGGGCTAGTGCGTTTATGTCTTTTAGGAGAATTTGCAAATCGCCTACCTTTATTTTTTTATTTTTTATTTTTTTAATGTTTGGAAATTGTCATAGCTGATTAAAAGTTTGATTTGCAGGCACTGTGAAGCCTCTATTTTGGTCCAAACCTGCTTATGAGTTGGACCCCTCAGACCCTGCAAACAACGGCTTCATCAATCAAGATTTCTTGGTGTGGATGAGGAGAGCGGCCTTGCCAGATTTCACAAAACTCTATCGCCGAATCACAGATGGGGATTACGCAGAGGGCCTTCCAGCAGGAAACTACTCCCTCAAAATTGCCTACAGTATCCTTTTTATATGTTACAGATGGAATGTTAAAGGTGGCTTCTTGAAAGCGTGGGCAGTTACTTTTGTTTAATCCTGTGCTTGGAGCTTTGACTTTAATTTCATCTGTTTCCATCAGGCAAATAAGTACTGCAACACTATCACATCTTACATGTTGCAGTTTAGTTGTAGGATTAATTAATGTATGCACCATAAATCCATATCCAAAGCCAAAGGTGTAACTTGCTCCTGGAGATAATTTTCAACATACTGGCACACATTCTGTTATGGGTATATGAATGCGTTATTTTTCCTGCTTGTCACAGACCTTTCAGTAGTGCTGACAGACAGCAGCAGCGGTCAATAATGCCAAATCAATAGCAAGGGTACCATGAAAACCATTAAAGACAAAATGACTTAGATCATATCTTTAGCATTTAGCATTGAATCAAGACATGCATGCAGGCAAGTTGAATTTTGGTCAATTATGATTGTGAACTGTTCAAATCCCAAAGTGTGTCCTCTTCACACAGTTTTATGACAGTTGCAGCATTAGCTGTAGAGGGTATACAGCATATAAATCTGCATGGTAAATATTATACTCCACTGATAATTTTACACATGTAGAGTGGCATAGATTAAACTGTTTCACATTGTTGCATCTTATACAGAATGGGGAGATTTACAAAGCTCCAAATCTACCTAAAGGGGTCAACCATTGAAATTGGCACATGCTGGGTGTCATGTTACTACATCAACAGAAACTTTGTATAACCTGTTTGACCAGTTGGGTGTGGTTGTTTTAACTAAGCAGCATGAAGACAATGACTCAGGAGTTCTTGAGGTGAAAACAAAACCAGGCAAATAGGCAGGTAAATGAGTTAGGCAAATGATAAATCACATGATTGATTGATATTTAAATGAGCAAGGCCTATATACATTCGTCAAACAAATGTCCATCTTCTCTAAAGTATAATACTATCAATGTGTTTTGTAAGTTTAAATCCCTTACTACGTCATCAAATCATATTGCTCAAATAATATATATGAATGCAAGCAAGACAGTTTTAGCTTTATGGATGTTTTTTTTTTTTTAATTCCTTGAAAAAATACTTTGAAGTATTAGCATGAATAGTAAATAGTATTTCATTGTCCTTAATATTCTCTGTTTCTTTATTCTTGCTGTATATCCTTAACACTTTGTTCCACAGACTATCCTGTTCAGAGCTTTGATGGCAGAAAGAAGGTGGTGTTCAGCAACGTGTCCTGGATGGGTGGCAAGAATGAGTTTCTGGGCATTGCCTACCTTGTGATTGGTTCGATGTGTATCGTCATGTCCATAGTCATGCTCATTGTCTATGCTAAATTCAAGTTCCCTGAAGAGGATTGAGCTCCTTTTCATGGACTGTGGTTTAATGGGATATTTATCTTCCCCGTCAACTTTTTTTTTCTTAATGAAATGGTGAACGCAAAGTTCAGTGGTGATGTAAAAGGGAAACAGCTGGAATCAATAGATGAACTGAATTCACATTTGTTATTCTGGATGTGAAGGTCATCTCTGCAGATGCAACAGAAGCCTGCTGTCATTTTGTGTGGCCTGACTTGATACTGGAGTTTACCCATTGACTGCAAAATAGGAACACATTTTTGTGGACACTGTAAGATTATTTTCTTGCAGTATATGTCTGCAAACACATCTATGAAAATTAGGCATTTTTGAGTGCAAAAACCACAGCGAAGTCAGCAATCTTTCATTTCTAATGGAACAGCTATAAAATGCTTCTTGCTGATACCTCATTTAAATGATTATTAGGGAACTGTTGTTGCTCACAGGCCAAGTCCAAAATCATATTAATAATGTATTGTACTCCTGTTGTAACTATATCTACAGAAGGTAGAGTGGATATGCATTGTTTTTCTCAGGTTTCCTAAAAACTATTTTTTGAAGTTCTCATCACACAATAAGACACCAACTCATTATAGGTCAGTAATCATAGCCATTAAGCCATTTTAGAATTGATGACCAGTTACATTTGATGTGTCTGAAATGTGTAACATAACGTGGGAATGAATGCTGTAAAAATCAGGAATATACTGCTCTTCTTACTCAGGGATCTGGTGTATAGGCTATACAAAGCTCACATTGTAGGAGCTTTTATGTTTCTGTTTTAACTGTTTGTTTCTGAGATTTTACTTCATGTTAATATTTATGTAATAAAAACAGAAAAACCATACTGCGGCTTGAGGTTTGTGTCATCATATTAGGACATTTCTACTGTATTCTATTGAAATGTGTGGTTTCCTCTGACAGTTTTTGACCTTTATAGGTCTATCACTCATCTACTTTGACTTTTGAGTTTCTAATTTACAGTTTTACAAATCTATGACCGTATTCGGCATAGAACATCCCCAAAAATTCAATTTCATTAAAATAATGCAAACTTTGGCTGTCTCACGGCTGGGAATAATCTTCCCAAAGGTTTTTTACAGATTATGTGGGGAAAATGTAGTAACTCTCAATCTATGATTATTAATATAATCTGATTACTTATGTAATCAGTTTACATATAGCCTATATTTATTAATCAGATTACATACGTAATATTAGCTTATAAATAAATAAATATTTTGCATAGAAGGAGGCTGGTGGATTTTGTCCCATCATATGCATTGTGAGTACATTACGCAGGGATCTTCTAATGGCCAGTATGAGCAGGACAAATGATTGGCAAGAGTAAGTAACCTATATCTATGTTAATTTGGGCACCTGACTATTGTTTTAAGACAGACAAATTGTGAACCCATCCTTTAAGGTCAAGATTCAGTACCTTTGTAGCCATCAAACCATGGCGCCTTTATGTCTTGTCTGGCCTTTCACAGCTGACTCATGTCCCAGTTCATGTTACTATAATTGTTTATCTGTCTGGATAGTTAGGTTATTTATTTATTTATTTTTAAGAATGCAGAAGTACTAGACTACTAACTGAGATGGATAGCAAAACAAGCACAGTTATGCGCCATTATACATAAACCAGTCAAATTGTGATAGAGGTTGCCATTAGCTTGTAGAAATGATAATTTATTCATTGCAGAATTATAAATACAATTAAAACTGCAAGCAGTATCGAAGGGCCCTCTTCCAGGGGGCGCTGTGGAGTCATCTTCTCGCTTAAAAATCCCAAACTTTGTCAGTAGTCAATCTGTGACTGTTGAAGTATGTGTACAATTTGGTGAGTGTAGGAGTTTGGTAAAATGTACAAAATGGATAAAGGCATTAGGGGGCGCTATTGAGCTGTTGTGCCACGCCCAGGGGCAATTATGGTCTCAAATGAAAGTGCTCCTGAGTGTGAACCTATGTGGGCAATTTGGTGATTCTGTGAAGACGGGAAAGTCGTCTAAACTATGTGGGAAAAACGGAAAATTGACGCAGGTAATGCACAATAACTCACTTCCTGTTAGAGTGAAAGTTTTGAAAAAAAATAATTTGGGGGTTTACCCATGAGTGCTATGAGTCCTGTAAATTTCACTAAGATCAGACAAAGTTTGTGGTCACATGACCTGCTGTTAGGGGGCGCTATGGAGACCCCTTGCCACACCCACCCCCAATGATGTTGAAATTGAAACGGCTTCACCAGGTGTGACATTTCACGCCATGCATGTATAAACATCCGACAATGTATGGAGGAGTTATAAGGAGTTGTTTGTTTATACAAACAAACGACTGCCACGCCCACCTGGTATAACGTAGGTACAATCTGTCGTCAAGTTTACATAATCAAGGTATGAGGATGATACAGTTCCAATCTGAAGTCTCTGGAGTCAAAACTGCAGGAGGAGTTCGTTAAAGTACGAGGCCTGGAAATGGGGAAAATGGCGGCAAAATGTGGTATCAGATGAAAGAGCTCATGATTTGAAACCTACGTGGCAGGTTTCATGATTCTGTGAACATCATAAAGTCCTCAAAGCGGTGTTCGAAAAATGAAAATTGGTGCGACTTCCTGTTTGGTAAAAAAAATTCCACAAAATTAATTTCCCAATGATCCGATGAGACCTATGACATATTTAAATTTCATGGCGATCCGAGAGGATTTGTGGTCACATGACCCGACGTGTGGGGGCGCTAGCGAGTCCCCTTACCACGCTTGCGTCCAATCACGTTGAATTAAATACATTTTCACCAGCTGCGACGTGTGTGCAGAATTTCATGAGTTTTCATGTATGTTCAGGCCACCAAAAATGCACTTAAAGTGGTGGCACAAGATCGTGAAAAATAATAAGAAGAATCTTGGCAAAAGCAATAGGTCCCTCACTGACTGGTCAGTGCTCGGGCCCTAATAAGAATCTTGGCAAAAGCAATAGGTCCCTCACTGACTTGTCAGTGCTCGGGCCCTAATAATAAGAATCTTGGCAAAAGCAATAGGTCCCTGACTGACTGGTCAGTGCTCGGGCCCTAATTATTAAAGGTTTATCACTTTGTTTTGCTGTTAGCTCCATTGTTGGATTTTATTGCTGTATCATGTTAGTCAACTCCCTTTCTCCCCCTATCAGTCATACCCGGTTAAAGCAAAGAGAGAAAAAAAAAATCTGATTCCCTAAACTGCATTGTGGGTAGTGTAGTTTGTAGCGTTAATAGTCTATTGGAATACGCACCCATTGAACCACAAGTACCACAATCCATTGCGCTCTTAAATCTGACGGCCACGGTTGCGGTACTGACAGCGGCAGTCAGCCTCTGGACAGCTCGGTAGTTGCTACAGACAGCCACATTACACCAACACCGTCTCTTTGTTCACTTTCTAACAACCACTGGTCGTCGCTGACCGTTTTAAAGGATGTCTGACGGCGGGGGGACAGAAGATAACTCGGGCACCATGGAGGTGTCGGCCGTCCAGACGGTCGCTGACGCCTCGGTGCTGCAGAAACATATTCGGAAACTTGTCCCGCTGCTCCTGGAAGATGGCGGCGAGGCCCCGGCCTCACTGGAAACCGCCCTGGAGGAGAAGAGCACCGTGGAGCAGATGAGGAAATTTCTGGCCGACCCCCAAGTGCACACCGTCCTGGTTGAGAGAAGTGCACTCAAAGGTACGTTTAGCAGGGAGTGGTCAGCTAGCTGGTTTAATCTGCTAATGCACGATTTAATGAAACGTTAGCTGACAGTCAGACCAACATGTACGCAGTGTATCTGTAGCTGTTAAATTCAACATGAATAGATTTAGATAGCTGTAAACTCAGTTTCACTTAGTTGACGTTAAAAGTGAGCTACAGCTATTTGGCAGAAGGCTAGATAAAATACTAACTTGCTATCACATCGTTATTTTGAAAGGAAACTGCGCCACACTGGGTGGGGAAGGAAAACTTGGTCTGATGACAATACACACTAATGAAAACACTCACTGTTAACTACTACATTCAATTTTATCAAAAGAGAGAAAGAAACGAACACAGTGCAGATACAACACAACCTCCCATTTTAAAATCAAGACACAAGTACCAAAATATAAAATCAACAGAGAATGGATCCTGTGTTAGAACTACAAGTCATGTCACCTTCTCGGGTTTTATCATGTGAACTAGTTTGTCACAATGAACACTTTATCTTCAGTTTCCTCCAGGCAAATTAATCCAGAGCTTCAGAGCCTTGCCCCACTAATGTTTTATGAGTGCTGAACCTTGATCCCTTGATACTGCACATGACTGAGCCTGAGCCTGCAAGGTTTTGGACTCCCAGCCAGGGCGTGACTGGCCCAGTCTATTTGTGTTTTTGCACTAAAACTGATGCTGCAATACAGACAGTGCAGTGTCTGCAAATGGCTGTCTTTTTCTTACAAGCCATGACCTCACTTGCAAAGGGAGGGAGAGAGGGAGGGAGGGGGAGATAGAGAGAGAGAGAGAGAGAGAGAGAGAGAGAGAAAGGATGTTTTGGAGGCAGATGATTGCACTGTCATCCTACTGCAACATGGCTTATTAATATACACTGATAATCTTAGCCCCTGCCTAGCATCCTCATAATAGTGACCTGCATGGTGAAAAGCCTAAGCACCCGGCTGATGTAAACACCCATTTATAACTGATGGCAATCTATTTGATGAATTGTCTGCTTATCTTCAAAGTTCAAAAGTCTTTTTACATAATAAGATTTTATATGAACTAATTTTTTTCTTTACACAGAGGATGTTGGAGATGAGGGAGAGGAGGAGAAAGAGTGCATCACTTACAACATCAGCATTGATATACACTATGGGTTGAAGTCCAACAGGTAAAAATTAATTACTGCATACTTTCCTCCATAGCAACTGTACTATTGAAAAGATATTGTTTGAATTACTGCATAGAAATTAACTCCTATTTATCCTTTTTCATCCCCCCTGCAGCTTGGCTTTCATCAAGAGGACAGGTGTCATCGATGCAGACAAGCCCATATCAACCCAAGTTCGAGTTCTGACCTTGAGTGAGGATTCTCCCTACGAGACACTCCACTCTTTCATCAGCAATGCTGTCGCACCTTTCTTCAAGTCTTACATCCGCGAATCTGGCAAGGCAGACAGGTAGTTCTCAGAATGTGTCTTTTATATATATATATATATATATATATATATATATATATATATATATATATATATTTTTTTTTTTTTTTTTATAAATGTTCCCTGAAACTAATTGAATTTTGAAAAATAAATAAATGTTGAAACAAATAAAATAAAAAATTCACCTGTCTCACTACATTCTCTTTTGCAACCTCTGTAGAGATGGGGATAAGATGGCACCCTCAGTTGAGAAAAAGATTGCTGAGCTGGAGATGGGCCTTCTCCACCTGCAGCAGAACATTGAGATCCCTGAGATCAGCCTGCTCATCCACCCCATCATCACAAACATCGCCAAGCAGTGCTATGAGCGTGGGGAGAAGCCCAAGGTCACTGACTTTGGGGATAAAGTGGAAGACCCAACCTTCCTTAACCAGCTGCAATCTGGAGTGAATCGCTGGATCAGGGAGATCCAAAAGGTAAGGGCCATTCTTTTTTTTTTCTTTTTTTTTTTAAATCTCAGATTTAAACAATCAGTTCTGATTTATTATTTTCCCCTCATACGTACCACTTTCTGTCACCCATCATCAGGTAACCAAACTTGACCGTGACCCAGCATCAGGCACAGCCTTGCAGGAGATCAGTTTCTGGCTGAATCTGGAGAGGGCCCTCAACAGGATCCAGGAAAAGAGAGAAAGCCCTGAGGTTCTGCTCACACTGGACATTCTCAAACACGGCAAACGTTTCCATGCTACTGTCAGTTTTGACACTGACACTGGTGAGTCACAACCACTGTTTACATTTCACTTGCCTTGTTTCATTTATGTTCCTTTTTTAGTTTGAATAAACTATTGCTCAACTGGTTATCCTTTCTACTTTTCATAGGTCTGAAACAGGCTGTGGAAACAGTCAATGACTACAATCCACTGATGAAGGACTTCCCCCTCAATGACCTGCTCTCTGCCTCAGAGCTTGATAAGATCCGCCAGGCCCTGATGGCCATATTTACTCACCTGAAAAAGATCAGGAACACCAAGTACCCCATCCAAAGAGCACTGCGTCTAGTCGAGGCCATCTCCAGGGACTTGAGCTCCCAGCTCCTTAAGGTGCTGGGCACCAGGAAACTCATGCATGTTGCCTACGAGGAGTTTGAGAAGGTAAGGGTGGGTTGGCTCTATGGTATTAACTACCAGCCAACAATTATATTTTTCCCCAGAGGAACTTGCTTCTGCATATTCAAATATTGCATATCTTTCAACCCAATTTATTACATGACCTTTTAATGTCTTTGTACAGGTGATGGTGGCTTGTTTCGAGGTGTTCCAGACCTGGGAGGATGAGTATGAGAAACTGCAGGTGCTTCTGAGGGACATTGTGAAGAGAAAGAGAGAGGAGAATCTGAAGATGGTGTGGCGTCTGAGCCCTGCCCATAGGAAGCTCCAGTCTCGTCTGGATCACATGAGACGTTTCAGAAGGCAGCATGAGCAGTTGAGGGCTGTCATCGTCCGTGTACTGAGGCCTCAGGTAGAGTATACATTTAAGGTTTTTTTCCCCTGTAGATCATAACAAATTATTCATGAATATTTGTTTTACCCATGCTTGATTGAGAAATGTTTCATGTATCTTTTTATCTCCAGGTTTCTGCTGTGCCACAGCATGCCCCTGGGGAGACAGTGGAGCCTCAAGACATGAAGGTTGCTGGAGTTCTCTTCGATGCAGCTGATGCCAATGCTATTGAGGAGGTCAACCTGGCATATGAGAATGTCAAAGAGGTTGATGGTCTGGATGTGTCAAAGGAGGGAATGGAAGCCTGGGAAGCTGCCATGAAGCGCTACGATGAGCGTATCGACCGTGTGGAGACCCGCATTACTGCCCGCCTGCGTGATCAGCTGGGAACAGCCAAGAACGCCAACGAGATGTTCCGCATCTTCTCCCGCTTCAACGCTCTCTTTGTGCGCCCCCACATCCGCGGTGCCATCCGAGAGTACCAGACACAGCTCATCCAGCGTGTGAAAGATGACATTGAGTCGCTGCATGATAAATTCAAAGTGCAGTATCCTCAGAGCCAGGCATGTAAGATGAGCCATGTCCGGGATCTGCCACCTGTGTCTGGATCCATCATCTGGGCCAAGCAGATTGACCGTCAGCTGACTGCGTACATGAAGAGGGTGGAGGATGTCCTTGGAAAAGGCTGGGAGAACCATGTGGAGGGGCTGAAGCTGAAGCAGGATGGGGATAGCTTCAGGGCTAAACTCAACACTCAAGAGATATTTGATGACTGGGCTCGCAAGGTATGGATAGGATAATTGACTTAAATACAGACATTTTTCTGAAACATTTTAACCTCTGTTACATTGCATGTTTCTGTCATATAGTATTGATAAATATTCCTTTTTAAAAAAAAAATTATTTTATTTTTGTAAACCAGGTGCAGCAGCGTAACCTTGGTGTGTCTGGCCGCATCTTCACCATTGAGAGTACTCGTGCACGTGGACGCACAGGAAACATGCTCAAGCTTAAAGTCAACTTCCTCCCAGAGATCATCACCTTATCCAAAGAGGTCCGCAATCTCAAGTGGCTTAGCTTCCGTGTTCCTTTGGCCATTGTCAACAAAGCCCACCAAGCTAACCAGCTGTACCCATTTGCCATCTCTTTGATTGAGAGCGTTCGCACCTATGAGCGCACTTGTGAGAAGGTGGAGGAAAGATCCTCTATCTCCCTGCTCGTGGCTGGGCTTAAGAAAGAGGTTCAGGCTCTTGTTACTGAAGGAATCACTCTGGTCTGGGAGTCCTACAAGCTGGATCCTTATGTTCAGAGGCTGGCTGAGACCGTCTTCAACTTCCAGGAGAAGGTCAGTCTGGAGGACTTGGCACCACAATGTTAGTTTAGAACTACTCAACAAATGTTATTGTTTACTTAATGTCCTTTTTTCTCCTGTGTGTGCTTCCAGGTGGATGACCTCTTACTGATCGAGGAGAAAATAGATCTCGAGGTCCGCTCTCTGGACACTTGCATGTTCGAAAACAAGACCTTCTCTGAAATCCTCAACCGTGTCCAGAAAGCTGTGGATGACCTCAATCTGCATTCTTATTCCAACCTGCCCATCTGGGTCAACAAGCTCGACATTGAGGTTAGCATCTCAAATGTGCAACAATACAAGGATTATTTACCATTCTCAGTCACTTAGATAGTGAGCACTTTGAGTCAGAATGGGAATGCTCTGAATGATTTAGCCTTTGTTTATTTTCACATGTGGCTGACATGAATGGTTTTCATTTACTTTTGTATTGTTTTCATAGATTGAACGCATCCTGGGAGTGCGTCTGCAGGCTGGTCTCAAGGCTTGGACCCAAGTGCTCCGCGGTCAGGTAGAGGACAAAGCTGATGTGGACATGGACACAGAAGCTCCACAAGTGAGCCACAAACCAGGAGGCGAGCCCAAGATCAAGGTGAGCACTGACTATCGTTGCTTTGTGGCATGTCATTATTTTATTTCTACATTAATTATAAAACATTGGGCCAGATGCAAGAACCACTCGTACGCACAGATTCGTTCTTAAACCATGCGTACGAGTGATTTACGAGGATTCATATACTCATTCATATAGACATCATATACTATAAGCAAGATATGATAATCACTTAATGAACACATAACACGTCCACACGGGTACCCTCATCTCCAACTTCTTCTGCCGCCTTGCCCTGCGTTGTCATCCCGGGTGTTAGCAGGTCTGTGCTGACAGCAATCCGGCAGCAGGTGTAACATCAGCAGTTGAGCTTCAGAATCAACTGACTTGGATTTTCTTTTTAACATCACTGTATGCTGACTACCACTTAACAGAGAAATGAATAATGTCGATCCGCAGGCTGAGCGATTATTATATTGTCAGTATTTTAGAGACCCCTGAGTAATGGGTGTGAACTACAGGGGATGTAGAGAAGGGGGGGGAAAGTCTATGTCCCGTTCATTAAATTGCACTTCTGAATCCATAATCATGATGACATTACTCTGTTTGTAAAATAATTAGGCTATTCAGTATAAAGAAGTAGGCTATTTAACAATTTAGGTAGATATATCAGTCATTTAAATTGACAATTGAAACTATGATATAATGCAAGCGTACAATATAAATATTAGCGGCCGAAACTACAAAGCGACTTGTCCACAGTTACTTTTCCACAGTTACTTTTCCACAATATAAACTGACTATTTATTAATAACTGTTATTCATTTAATTGAAATATTGCTTATCGAAGTAATTGTTTAACTCCCTGGCTGATGACATCCTCTGGCATAATTCATGCTCAGTCATTTTTGTTTTTATTTCTGTGATGCTGCGCGCAACAGCTGATACAGCGTTCACACCACGGGTCATTTTTACTCATTCTTTGTCTTTCTCAGGACCTTTAATTCCACCACTAACACTAAATAATAATATGTGTTTCTGTTGATCTATTTCTGAGAGCGGGACCTCAGCCTGAGAGCTCGTAAAGTTGTTATTCTTAGTCTTTAGTGCCATTTTCATGAATGGAGCTTCTCCACAACCTGCCGGTCGTCTGACCTTATATGGTATTTTGGGGGCGTCATTCATGTTAATTTACTATTCTCGGGAACGCGCGTTCATTTAGAACAGGTGGGATTCATCATGTTTACGAAGGTCATTTACGACTGTTTCCTGGTGATACGAGTGTTTGGTGAATCCGACGTGGCACACTCGTAAATTCCACCTCACGAGAAAAGTACGACAGATTTAAGAAGAAAAATACGAACATATTCTTGCATCTGGCCCATTGAATACCTGCACACAGCTGACATTTTATTAAAACAAACCATATTGTTTTCTTTTCCCAGAATGTTGTCCATGAGCTGAGGATTACCAACCAGGTGATCTACCTTAACCCACCAATTGAAGACTGTCGCTACAAGCTCTACCAGGAGATGTTTTCCTGGAAGATGGTCATCCTTTCTCTTCCCAGGATCCAGAGCCAGAGATACCAGGTAAGGGCCATAAAACTATTTGAGTAGTGCTGTCTAGGTCATTTTTAAGTTCCATCTTATTTCACTTGTGCTGTTGCTTTTATCTAAACAAGCCTCTTTTTTCAAAGGTGGGTGTCCACTACGAGCTGTCAGAGGAAGAGAAGTTCTACCGAAATGCCCTGACCAGGATGCCAGATGGTCCTGCAGCCCTGGAAGAGGCCTACAATGCAGTTGAGGACATCGTCAATGAGGTGGAGCAGTACGTTAAGGTAAGAGATGCCTGTTTTAACAACATAAACAAAATGCGTCATAAATTTAATACCATTTATTTTTCATTCACAATCTTACTTGTAGTATTATGCATAGTGATTTGTAATTATCCCTCTTTAATTCATTGACTTTTCTGTCTCGTCTATGTCCAGGTGTGGCTGCAATACCAGTGCTTGTGGGACATGCAAGCAGAGAACATCTACAACCGTCTGGGTGAAGACCTCACCAAGTGGCAAGCCCTCCTGGTCCAGATCCGCAAAGCACGTGGAACCTTCGACAATGCAGAGACACGGAAAGATTTTGGACCTGTGATCATTGACTATGGCAAGGTAACTATGACCTGGCATGTAGAGTAATTTGAGCCTTTGTTTACAGTGTTATAAACTCACAAAAATGCAACAAGATTTTACACTTCTATATTATTCTCTTATTTGTGCAAATGCATATTTTACAATGCAGTGCCAGTTTATGTGCTTTTTCCTCCAAAGTAATATCCTATTGTATGCCTGCACACTTTTTAATAAATGTTTATATTTTTCCTTGACATCAGGTCCAATCCAAGGTGAACTTGAAGTATGACTCGTGGCACAAAGAGGTGCTCAGCAAGTTTGGTCAGATGCTTGGACAGAACATGCAGGACTTCCACGCCCAGATATCCAAGGTAAAACATAATAATGGAGAAATGTCCTTTAACCAACTGGGTTATATTCATCACAGAGAAACACTGATAAAATTATTAATTTGTAAAATAATTTTTGTTATTGCGTCACTTTTTCTTGTTCCCTCATTAGTCCCGTCAAGACCTGGAACAACATTCTGTGGACACTGCTAGCACCTCAGACGCTGTCAACTTCATAACATATGTCCAGACCCTGAAGCGCAAGATCAAACAGTTTGAGAAAAATGTGGATGTAAGTACCCTGTAAAACATACAGTATGCTTTCTTTCAGCCTCGTCTGTCACTGCCTGCTTAAAAAAAGGGTTTTAAATGTAATTCTCCCTGTTGTGCCCCCTAGATGTTCCGTAACGGGCAGCGGTTGCTGGAGAAGCAGAGGTTCCAGTTCCCTCCATCTTGGCTCTACATTGACAACATTGAGGGAGAATGGGGTGCTTTCAGTGACATAATGAAGCGCAAGGACACCGCTATCCAGCAGCAGGTGGCCAACCTGCAGATGAAGATTGTCCAAGAGGACAAAGCTGTTGAAAACCGCACCACTGACTTGCTGAATGAATGGGAGAAGACCAAACCAGTTGCTGTAAGACCACCTAGAAATGTGTAATAGTTTTGTGGAAACAGAAGTGGTTACAGCTAATTGTTAAAATTATCTATCAAATTAATTGAATTATTTGTCATTTTTCGAATGTACGTCTGATCATCTGTTCACTAGGGGAACCTGCGTCCAGAGGAGGCTATTCAGTCTCTGACGATCTATGAAGGCAACTTCGGCCGTCTGAAGGTTGAAAGAGAGAAGTGTGCTCGTGCCAAAGAGGCTCTGGAGCTCACTGACACAGGCCTGCTCAGTGGCAGTGAGGAGAGGGTGCAGGTAATGTACACACACGTTTATACAAAAGCTTTTTAAGCCACCTATAAAAAATACAAGAGTTAAAAAGTATTTCACCTAACACCAATTTACAATGTAATTAATATTTTATCCATAATGCATGGATTTTAGGTCTCATTTTATACCTGTTTCAAAATAATAGTGATGACTAAACAAGATGCTTTTTATGACTCATTTATGTCTGTAGGTGGCACTGGAAGAACTGCATGACCTGAAGGAGGTATGGTCCGAGCTGTCAAAGGTCTGGGAGCAGATCGACCAGATGAAAGAGCAGCCATGGGTGTCTGTACAGCCACGCAAGGTAACAAATACACAGTAATGATTCAAATGAGTCGGATTGATGAGTCCCCATTGTATATTTGTCAAATTCTGTAGTGTATATAACAAGTCCTTTGTCTTTTTGTTTTGTGTTTGTAGCTTCGTCAGAGTCTGGATGGTCTCCTAAATCAGCTGAAGAACTTCCAAGCAAGACTGAGACAGTATGCTTCTTACGAGTTTGTCCAAAGGCTGCTTAAGGGATACCTCAAGGTCACTTGATTTTTCTGCAAGTTTTGACCCACAAGAGGAAAAAAAAGGGTTACTAAATTCTCAACCTATTCCTTTCTCTGTCCAGGTCAACATGTTGGTGATTGAGCTTAAATCTGAGGCTCTAAAGGACCGCCACTGGAAGCAGCTGATGAAGCGTTTGCATGTGAACTGGGTCCCCTCTGAGCTGACCCTGGGACAGGTCTGGGATGTGGATCTGCAGAAGAATGAGATGGTGGTGAAGGACGTTCTCCTCGTGGCCCAGGGAGAGATGGCTTTGGAGGAGTTCCTCAAACAGGTAAAAAGGGAGGAGAGATTATGCAGTGTAGCTGTGATGCTAATGGGGGCAACAGACATTTTTTTAAATTTATGGTCTGATTTATGAAGCTCTGAATAATATTATTCCTGTGGTTATTGTCCTCAGATACGTGAAGTGTGGAACTCGTACGAGCTTGACCTGGTGAACTACCAGAACAAGTGTCGTCTGATTCGAGGCTGGGATGACCTCTTCAACAAGGTCAAAGAACACATTAACAGCGTGTCTGCCATGAAGTTGTCTCCCTACTACAAGGTAAATACAGGTTTATATTTATGTTTGTAGGTTTCATTAAGACAAATATTTAATTTTTCTCAGAAATTTAACAATACCATGCTCTGTCTTTTCCTCACAGGTGTTTGAGGAAGATGCCCTGAGCTGGGAAGACAAGCTCAATCGCATCATGGCTCTGTTTGACGTTTGGATTGATGTTCAGCGCCGTTGGGTCTATCTGGAAGGCATCTTCACAGGCAGTGCTGACATCAAACATCTGCTGCCTGTAGAAACCCAGAGGTTCCAGAGGTAACCTGGAGGACCCTTATTTTTTCTCTTGATTTTGACACATTTTTCTTTTAATTTCAGCGGTCATGGTGACATTTGAAGTATTGTAACTACTGTAATAATGTTTTCTCCTATAACCTAATGTAATTTGTTTTTCCTTTTATTCCACAGTATCAGCACAGAGTTCTTGGCGCTGATGAAGAAGGTGACAAAGTCTCCATTAGTAATGGATGTGCTGAACATTCAAGGAGTGCAGAGATCCTTGGAGAGACTGGCTGACCTTCTTGGAAAAATCCAGAAAGCTCTGGGAGAATACTTGGAGAGGGAGAGATCTTCATTCCCCAGGTAAGAAGATGACACAGAGGCAGAGAGAGCAAAGAAGGGAATGTGCATTGTTGTCAGTGTGCGTAATGAAAATAAAATTTAGAAATGGTTGTGACTAATACCCTCAGATAATCATCATGCTCTTTTTGTTCCAAGGTTCTACTTCGTGGGAGACGAGGACTTGCTCGAGATCATCGGCAACAGCAAGAATGTGGCCAAACTGCAGAAGCACTTCAAAAAGATGTTCGCTGGCGTCTCCAGCATCTTGCTCAATGAAGATAACACAGTGGTGCTGGGAATCTCCTCCCGTGAGGGTGAAGAGATTTTATACAAGACTCCAGTCTCTATCACACAGCACCCCAAGATCAACGAGTGGCTGACGCTTGTGGAGAAGGAGATGAGGGTCACACTGGCCAAGCTGCTTGCCGAGTCCGTCACAGAGGTCGCAGGCTTCAACCAGGGTACATCTATTGACTTGAGCCAGTACATCAACTGGATTGATCGTTATCAGGTTGGTATATCTATTATACTTATTTAAAGTATTCAAACCAAATACAGAAATGTAAATAGGGAGACATGTTTACATAATTCCATTTTTGTTTACTCTCTCCACAGGCCCAACTGGTGGTCCTTTCCGCCCAGATTGCCTGGTCTGAGAACATCGAGTCTGCCTTGACCACCATCTCAGGTGGTGGGGACATGACGCCCATGCAGGGAGTACTTACAAATGTGGAGGCCACCCTGAATGTGCTGGCTGACACCGTGCTGATGGAACAGCCTGCACTTCGCAGGAGGAAACTGGAGCACCTGGTCAGGGGGAATATTTTTTTAAAGTATGTTTTTAAAAGGATGTTGTCTGAAGAAAACTGTCTGAAATCTTTCTTCTGCTCCCTCTTAGATCACCGAGCTGGTGCACCAACGTGACGTGACCAGGACTTTGATCAAGAACAAGATAGACAACCCCAAGTCCTTTGAGTGGCTCAGCCAGATGCGTTTCTACTTTGACCCCAAGCAGACAGATGTTCTCCAACAGCTGTCCATTCAGATGGCCAACGCCAAGTTCAACTACGGCTTTGAATATTTGGGTGTCCAGGACAAGCTTGTCCAGACCCCTTTGACAGACCGTTGCTATCTGACCATGACTCAGGCTCTGGAGGCCCGCCTTGGAGGGTCACCATTCGGTATGGCCATTTTATTTATTTTTTCTTATTGCAGACAAGAAATGGATAGTTAGATAGAAAGTTACTTTTTACATATAAAACACTGAACTTCATGGAATTTGTCCTTCATCTAGGTCCTGCTGGCACAGGGAAGACTGAGTCAGTGAAAGCCCTGGGTCATCAGCTGGGCCGCTTTGTCCTGGTCTTCAACTGTGATGAGACATTTGACTTCCAGGTACATGACTTCATTCAGATTGTAACTTCTCAGACTAAGCACATCTAAACTAATAGAGCACTTGGTTATTTAACAGAATTTAGTTTTTCATCATATCAGTCATTTAACTTACAAATCTCTTTTGTTGACCTCCTCGTCTTTAGGCCATGGGTCGTATCTTTGTGGGTCTGTGCCAGGTGGGAGCTTGGGGCTGCTTTGACGAATTTAACCGTCTGGAGGAGAGAATGCTGTCTGCTGTCTCCCAGCAGGTCCAATATATTCAGGTGGCATTGAGGGAGCACAGTAACCCCAACAGAGACAGGAGTAAGTATTATATGTGTGGGAACTAGGGTTTTATAATGCTCTTACAACAAGAATTTCCAAACACCTTTGCTTTCCATTGCTAAAACATAAAGTTCAAAGATGATGCAGTAAAATGTGAAAATTAATTATTATCTGTCTCCCTCTCAGGTGTGCCTGTCATGACAGAGCTCCTGAACAAGCAGGTAAAGGTCAGCCCAGACATGGCCATCTTCATCACCATGAACCCTGGCTACGCTGGCCGTTCTAACCTGCCTGACAATCTGAAGAAGCTGTTCCGCAGCTTGGCCATGACCAAGCCTGACCGCCAGCTCATTGCCCAGGTCATGCTTTACTCTCAAGGTTTCCGCACAGCTGAGACCCTTGCCAAGAAAATTGTTCCCTTCTTCAAGTATGTATTTGTCTTAGTAAACCTTAAATTTCTTTAAGAGGATGTTGATGTTAGTGTTCCTCTTAATCCATCCCTTGCCTCTATTTCAGATTGTGCGATGAGCAGCTGTCATCCCAGAGTCACTACGATTTCGGTCTCCGAGCTCTCAAGAGTGTGCTGGTCAGTGCTGGTAATGTCAAGCGCGAGCGCATTCAGAGGATCAAAAGAGAGAAGAATGAGCGTGGAGAAAACGTTGATGAGAATGAAATTGCTGAGAACCTTCCCGAACAGGAGGTATGAAAACTGTAGTTGTAGGACAAAGAACTGACATGTTTGTATTGTTTTGAGCTAAGCACACTAGAAAAACTTAAGCAACGCCAACATAAAAAATACTAATACTATGGTTGGATGATTTGAGTTGAATTTGTTGTTTCATTCAGTCTGTGTGTGCTCTTCCTTCACTGTAGATTCTGATCCAGAGTGTGTGTGAGACCATGGTTCCCAAGCTGGTGGCAGAAGATATCCCTCTGCTGTTTAGCCTGCTGTCAGATGTCTTCCCTGGAGTGCAGTATATGCGTGGAGAGATGACTGCTCTGAGGGAGGAGCTAAAGAAGGTCTGCAGGGAGATGTACCTCACCTACGGAGACGGTGACGATGTGGGCAGCATGTGGGTGGAGAAGGTATGAAGTGACATGCAGATTACACAAATAATTAGTGAGATACAGCTGTGGCCCTTTTGCTGGCATGGAAGCCCCAGAAGGCATCCTGAATAGTCACTGATTTTCTGAATGTCATTCAACCTCTTCCAGGTGCTTCAGCTGTACCAGATCACACAGATCAACCACGGTCTGATGATGGTGGGACCTTCAGGTAGTGGGAAGACCATGGCATGGAGGGTGCTGCTCAAGGCCCTGGAGAGGCTGGAGGGTTATGAGGGCGTGGCACACATCATTGACCCCAAGGCCATCAGCAAAGATCACCTGTATGGAACCCTGGACCCCAACACCCGTGAATGGACTGATGGCTTGTTCACACACATCCTCAGGAAGTGAGTTACTTTTAACACTTCATCATAGGCTATGAATGTACTCCGTGCATCTTTTGTATTTAATAACTGATGTAAAATACTTTTCTTCCTGATTTCAGGATCATTGATAATGTGCGAGGTGAACTGCAGAAACGTCAGTGGATCATCTTTGATGGTGACGTCGACCCTGAGTGGGTTGAAAATCTCAACTCTGTCCTGGATGACAACAAGCTGCTCACTCTGCCCAACGGAGAGCGTCTCAGCTTGCCACCAAATGTAAAAGCACCAGCATTTCAAACTAACACTTTTTTTTTTTTTTTTGCCTCATTTTGCTCTGGTGGAATCACATTGGTATTTACCCTGAGTTATTCTCTCTTCCCTCCAGGTGCGTGTAATGTTTGAAGTACAGGACCTGAAGTATGCCACACTGGCCACTGTGTCTCGCTGTGGTATGGTCTGGTTCAGTGAGGACGTCCTCAGCACCGATATGATCTTCAACAACTTCCTTCATCGCATTCGCAGCATCCCACTGGACGAGGGAGAGGACGAGTCTCAGAGCAAGAGGAAAGGCACAGAAGATGAGGAGGAGACTGCATCACCAATGCTGCAGGTAATTAAAGGGGAGATGATATTTTTAGATGAAAAAACACAACAAGCTCAACACAAACGTTTTTCAAAATGTGACCATTCTTCTTTACTGATGTCCCATTGTATGTTTTCCACTAGATCCAGCGTGATGTTGCAACTGTCCTGCAGCCATACTTCACCTCCACAGGCCTGGTCATCAAGGCTTTAGAGCACGCCTCCAAGATGGAGCACATCATGGACTTCACCCGCCTTCGTTGCTTGGGTTCTCTGTTCTCAATGATGCACCAGGCCTGCCGTAATGTGGCACTTTACAACAACAACCATCCAGACTTTCCCATGCCTATTGAACAGCTAGAGAAATACATGCAGGTAGTATTCTGTTTTCTGCACTCCATCACAAACCACCGTTTGAGTTTATCACAGTAAAAATATGTACATTTTCTTACAATTGATGAAACTTGTTGTGTTGTCTCCCTATAGAAATATCTGATCTATGCCGTGCTGTGGTCCTTCTCTGGTGACGGGCGGCTGAAAATGAGGGCTGAGCTTGGAGAATACATCCGTCGCATCACCACCGTGCCCCTCCCCTCTGCTCCCAATGTCCCCATCATTGACTATGAGGTACACAGGATACAGAGGAGCCTTGAATGGCCTTGGCCTCCTTGCAGAAAAAAATGGATTCTCTGTATCTGCAAGTTGCTGAAAGCAGACCAACTATTTGCAATCTCGTAATCTGAATTTTCAAAATGTTCTTAACGTCCAGGTGTGCATCTCAGGCGAGTGGCAGTCTTGGCAGGGCAAGGTGCCTCAGATTGAGGTAGAGACCCACAAGGTGGCATCTCCTGATGTTGTGGTACCCACCCTGGACACTGTTCGCCATGAGGCTTTGCTTTACACATGGCTGGCAGAGCACAAACCACTGGTGCTGTGTGGACCTCCTGGCTCCGGAAAGACTATGACCCTGTTCAGTGCCCTCAGGGCCCTGCCTGACATGGAGGTGAGAGACGAGATTAAATAATTAACATTGATTGTAAATCCTTGAATCAGTGTAATATTGGAATTTGATGTATCAGAAAGGTCTTACTCACCCTTAAAATTCTAAACTTTTGAATATTATGAAACCCCCTATTAGGTTGTGGGTCTGAACTTCTCCAGCGCCACTACCCCAGAGCTTCTGCTGAAAACCTTTGACCACTACTGTGAGTACCGGCGTACCCCCAACGGCGTGGTCCTCGCCCCTGTCCAGCTCGGCAAGTGGTTGGTGTTGTTCTGTGACGAGATCAATCTGCCGGATATGGACAAGTACGGCACACAGAGAGTCATCTCTTTCATCAGACAGGTATGCTACACTGTTTGCAAAAAGGCACAAGGGCAAAAATAAATAAATCTCAACGAGTTTGGTTTCCTTCCTTTTTATGACAAAGGCTCTTCTGTTGTGTTTTCTCAGATGGTGGAACATGGAGGCTTCTATCGCACCTCAGACCAGACTTGGGTCAAACTGGAGAGGATCCAGTTTGTGGGAGCCTGTAATCCTCCCACTGATCCTGGCAGGAAGCCTCTCACACTCAGGTACAGTGCTCAGTTTTAAACATGAGAGAAACATAAGACACTACATATGACCAACACTTACAGTGGCTGTGTTGTTGGTGTGCTGTTTCTAGGTTCCTGCGTCACGTTCCTGTGGTGTATGTGGACTATCCAGGTCCAGCTTCCCTCACCCAGATTTATGGAACCTTCAACCGCGCCATGCTGCGCCTCATCCCATCTCTGCGTACATATGCTGAACCTCTAACAGCTGCCATGGTGGAGTTCTACACCATGTCTCAGGTAAAGGAAGAGGCAAAATGACAAAAACATAAATTTACATAATGATGTTACAGGAAGTAGTGTACATACTAAAGAAAATAAAAAATGTTTTTAGTTTTATTGAGTTTCCTTTAATTTACAATATTTGTATTTGTTAATTTGTCCCCTTTCTCCCCCCTTCAGGAGCGGTTTACCCAAGACACCCAACCTCACTACATCTACTCTCCCAGAGAGATGACTCGCTGGGTGAGGGGTATCTTTGAGGCTCTGCGGCCACTTGAGACTCTCCCTGTGGAGGGGCTTATCCGCATCTGGGCCCATGAGGCTCTCCGACTCTTCCAGGATAGGTGAGGGCAAGTTTCATCAAGCAGATTATATTAATAGTGCTTAGTATAAGTTGTTGAACTATATTTTCTTGTCTACTTAAAAATTCTGATAAAGTGCCACTTATGAACTGCCTAAGAGTGATTAAATGCGGTTGGTCTTGCTCTTTTTTTCCCAGGCTGGTTGGTGATGAAGAAAGAAGATGGACAGATGAAAACATTGACATGGTTGCTCTCAAACACTTCCCTAACATCGATAAGGAGAAGGGTCTCAACAGACCTATTCTCTACAGCAACTGGCTCTCCAAGGTAAACTAGTAACAGGTTGACCATGCTGTGTTATTCCTGATTTGGTAACCTTACTGAAATGTAGTGAGTTAACCTCAAGCAGTTTGATTTTTGGTCTTACTGAGTATTTTGTTTGTGGATGTAGGACTATATCCCAGTGGAGCAGGAGGAACTGAGGGACTATGTGAAGGCCCGTCTGAAGGTCTTTTATGAGGAGGAGCTGGATGTCCCACTGGTACTCTTCAATGAGGTGCTGGATCATGTCCTCAGAATCGACCGGTGAGTAACCGTCTCAAAACCTCTGATTGTTGACTGGAAACTTACTGTGAATTCTGAATTTCTGACCTGTATATTTATTTTGTGAGTAAATCTCAAAATCTTCCTCCAGAATCTTCCGTCAGCCTCAGGGACATCTCCTGTTGATTGGTGTGAGTGGAGCAGGAAAGACGACTCTGTCTCGTTTCGTTGCCTGGATGAATGGACTTAGTGTCTACCAGATCAAGGTTGGTACACTAAATGTCAAGGGGATTGGGAGCTATATTGGTACAATTTTCTGACCATATTTATTAATTTTTGTGTGTGTGCGTGTCTTCAGGTACACAGGAAATATACTGGAGAGGACTTTGATGAGGACCTGCGTACAGTGCTGCGTCGCTCAGGTTGCAAGAATGAGAAGATCGCTTTCATCATGGATGAGTCCAATGTGCTGGACTCTGGATTCCTTGAGAGGATGAACACACTGCTGGCCAACGGAGAGGTAACTTTTACACCTTTTGTAGCTCTTACATGACATCATTGCCGTTTAACCTTTTTTGAAACAAGGTTTTGATTTTAAGTGGTGCACACATAATATTGGCTCCCTGGATGATAATGTTACCCTGCTCTCTGTAGGTTCCTGGTCTGTTTGAGGGAGATGAATATGCCACCTTGATGACTCAGTGTAAGGAGGGAGCCCAGAAAGAGGGTCTGATGCTAGACACACACGAGGAGCTGTACAAGTGGTTCACCAGCCAAGTTATCAGAAACCTCCATGTGGTTTTCACCATGAACCCCTCATCAGAGGGCCTGAAGGACAGGGCTGCCACATCTCCTGCCCTCTTCAACAGGTACAATGATGTATAATAAACCCTGAGCATAAATTAATTAATTACATCAGAGAACTACAGGGAATATTTCTGTGTTAACTGAAAACTCTGTGTCAGGTGTGTGCTGAACTGGTTTGGAGACTGGTCCACAGAGGCTCTTTATCAGGTGGGTAAGGAGTTCACCAGCAAAATGGATCTGGAGAAGCCGAACTACAAGGTGCCAGACTACATGCCCATTGTCTACGACAAACTTCCCCAGCCACCATCTCACCGCGAGGCTATCGTCAACGGCTGTGTGTTTGTACATCAGACACTTCACCAGGTAGGGATATGTTTACAGTTTTGCGTTTGACTTGTTTTAATTTAAGAAAAAAAAGCACAATTTTGTAATGCATACTGCTTTAACTCGATGCAGGCAAACAACCGTCTGGCAAAGCGAGGTGGTCACACCATGGCCATCACTCCCCGCCACTACCTGGACTTCATCAACCAGTATGCCAACCTGTTCAATGAGAAACGCAGCGAGTTGGAGGAGCAGCAGATGCACCTTAATGTTGGTCTTCGCAAGATTAAGGAGACCGTAGATCAGGTACAATAAGTTTGTATTTTGCAGCATTGTATGTGCCTGTATACATTTAGGGCCATTTTATTCCACCTGTTTCTCAATGTAATTTTTCTGCTTGCTCTTATCTGACTCTCTTGATAATAATTCTACTTCCTTATCAAGGTTGAGGAGCTTCGTCGTGACTTGAGAATCAAGAGCCAGGAACTGGAGGCAAAGAACGCAGCTGCCAACGACAAGCTGAAGAAGATGGTCAAAGATCAGCAGGAGGCTGAAAAGAAAAAGGTACAAAAGAAGTTGTTTTTTTTTCTTCTAAGAGCCTGATATCAAGCATTTTAACATGTTTTTTTATAGATGCAATCCCTTTTAGCTCTATTGAAGCTTAACTCCTATACTGTTACACTGTGATTCCAGGTGATGAGCCAGGAGATCCAGGAGTCTGTGTACAAGCAGCAGGAGGTGATCAAGGACAAACAGCTGGATGTCAAAGAAGACTTGGATCAGGTGGAGCCTGCTGTCATTGAGGCTCAGAATGGTACAGTGTTTTTTAGTTTGTTTTACTCACAGCTGTCTTTACAGTGTATTTAATTCAGAATGACATTGTGTGCTTCTGTATTTTATGCTAGAATATTGGTGCCTTTTGTTGAGTAGAGTTATTGTTCATGCCTTTATTTTTTTTGCCTTCTAATATTTTTTATTACAATATTATCTCATGGTTGCTTCTGGTCCAAGGCTCCCTATTTACATCTTGATCTCTTCTTACACCCTCCCTTCATCATTTCCCCTTGCCTTGTCATAATCCACATCCTTGTTTACCTGATGTTGATAGCTGTTAAGTCCATTAAGAAGCAGCACCTGGTGGAGGTGCGTTCCATGGCCAACCCACCCGCGGCCGTGAAGCTGGCCCTGGAATCCATCTGCTTGCTCCTGGGAGAGAGCACAACGGACTGGAAGCAGATCCGATCCATCATCATGAGGGAGAACTTCATCCCCACCATTGTTAACTTCTCTGCTGAAGAGATCAGGTGAAATAAGAGAAAATATATTCTGCAACTGTTTACTAAAGATCACTCTCTCTCTCTCTCTCTCTCTCTCTCTCTTTCTCTCTCTCTCTCTCTCTCCCTCTCCCTGTCTCCATCTCGTTGTCTTTTTCCTTTGGAATTCCTTCTCTTGTTTTGCTTCCTACCCTCCTCTCACTTCTTTCTTTCTTTCAAACACATTCCTCCTCATATCTAACTAGCGGTGAGTTCTATTAAGCGGCAGCACCTAGTAGAAGTGCGGGCTATGACCAATCCCCCAGCTGCAGTCAAACTGGCCATGGAGTCTATCTGCCTCATGCTGGGCGAGGAGACCAATGACTGGAAAAAAATCAGACAAGTTATTATCAGGGACAATTTCATCAGCAGCATAGTCAACTTTTCCTCTGAGGAAATGAGGTACCGGTGTCCAAACCTCTGTCTAGTCTTTCTCTGATGGAAACACAAATTTATATTATTCAATCAGTATATTAATCAAGTGACACCTGTGATTGGAATTTGATTTCTAGGTTTCTGAAACAAAGTGCTTGATAAATCAGAAAATGAACTGATGGTAACTTGTGGGACGTATCCTAGTTAGAGGTTGCTATGATTTTTTTCACACATGATTTAGCATTTCTTATAGTGACGATTGTAGAAACTGCCCCCCTTCCATACCCAATATGCAGTTTAAATGGTCCTGAGCAGTACTTCATTTATTCATGTTTAATTACCTTTGATTCATAATAAGTTTTCCACACTTAAAATTCAAGCATTTGACTGTATAAATTGTGCTATTATCTAATTTATTGGACTGTTTTTCCACTTATTTAGTGACTCCATTCGTGAGAAGATGAAGAAGAACTATCTTTCTAACCCAAGCTACAATTATGACCAAGTAAACAGGGCCTCACTGGCTTGTGGACCTATGGTGAAATGGGCCATTGCTCAGGTAAGGGACAATAGGTTAAAAATAGAAACAATAGATTGGAGGAAAATTGGAAAAAAGAGAGTATCACTTTAATATATACTATGTTCCTCCACTCCCCTAGCTTAACTACGCTGACATGCTGAAGCGTGTGGAGCCTCTGCGTAACGAACTGCAGAAGCTTGAGGATGACGCCACGGACAACAAGACGAAGGCAGAAGAGGTGGAGCAGATGATCAGAGACCTTGAGTCTAGCATCGCCCGATACAAGGAGGAGTATGCTGTCCTCATTTCAGAGGCCCAGGCCATCAAGGCCGACCTGGCTGCAGTCGAGGCTAAGGTATATCATCATACCTTTGGTTCTAGTCAAAACTGAAGCATTTTGAAACATTTAGTCTAAACTTGTCAGTTTTTTCTCCTTGCAGGTGAATCGAAGCACAGCCCTGCTGAAGAGTCTGTCAGCTGAAAGAGACCGCTGGGAGAAGACCAGTGAGACCTTTAAGAACCAGATGTCTACCATCGCTGGAGACTGTCTGCTCTCTGCAGCTTTCATTACCTATGCCGGCTACTTTGAGCAGCAGATGAGACAGAATCTGTTCACAACCTGGTCTCATCACCTGCAGCAAGCCAATATTCAGGTACTTCAAGCTCTGATGCAAAGTCATTTGCATTTAGTGAGTTTGTAAAGGTGCTGTTCACCAGTCATGAAATTAGTCTTTGAATCTGGTCAGAAGACATGTATTATACCTAATTGTCATTGGCCTAAATTTCTCCCTCAGTTCCGTACTGACATTGCCAGAACTGAGTACCTGTCCAACGCAGATGAGAGGCTCCGCTGGCAGGCCAACTCTCTCCCAGCTGATGACCTCTGCACCGAGAATGCCATCATGCTCAAGAGATTCAACAGGTCAGTATGTTTTGCCCTCTGATCAAGATACACCAATAAAATTGTCATTCAAGTCACATTGTTAGGTTTTGTCACTGAAACCAGTAAGCACTACTAAGGATTAATTGGCCTTAAGTTGACCTATACCACTGCCCTTTTTAGGTACCCGCTAATCATCGATCCATCAGGCCAAGCCACAGAGTTCATCATGAATGAGTACAAAGACCGCAAAATCACCAGGACCAGCTTCCTGGATGATGCCTTCAGGAAGAACCTGGAGAGTGCCTTGCGTTTCGGAAACCCACTCCTGGTCCAGGTATGAATGGCTTCTTTACACTGACAATATGCCATGTGCTCACTCCTTGCCCACTCACCAGTACTCTTGTTTCTGTAAATGATTTGCATATTTCTATTCTTTTTTTGCCTTTAAGGACGTAGAGAGTTATGACCCCATCCTAAACCCGGTGCTGAACAGAGAGGTCCGCAGGACTGGAGGACGTGTCCTCATCACTCTGGGAGACCAAGACATCGATCTGTCACCTTCATTTGTCATCTTCCTCTCCACACGTGACCCAACGGTGAGGAGATTATATCATATATGTCAGTCATTTCTAGCTAATCTTGCCTTAGAAAAAGTTAATTGATTTTAATTTGAATCACTTAAGCGTCATTGGTATTTAAAAAGTCTGTCTTCAGACTGTAATAGAGCATTTCCCTCATGCAGTAATATGGTACGGAAAGATAATTTGTTACATGATGTCTTCTCTTCATGCAGGTTGAGTTCCCACCAGACTTGTGTTCTCGTGTGACTTTCGTCAACTTCACTGTGACACGCAGCAGTCTGCAGAGCCAGTGTCTCAATGAGGTCCTGAAGGCTGAGAGGCCAGATGTGGATGAGAAGCGCTCTGATCTCCTCAAACTGCAGGGTGAGACATAAGTGGCACATGAACTAACATAAATAAGAAGGCACAACTGGGGATGGTAATAACACTGACAGGGATGCAAGACTTGGAGGAGAAAGAATTCTGTAAAATAATAAACAACTGTCCTCATGTGTCCTTAGGTGAGTTCCAGCTGCGTCTGCGTCAGCTGGAAAAATCCCTGTTGCAGGCCCTCAATGAGGTAAAGGGCCGTATCCTTGATGACGACACAATCATCACCACGCTGGAGAATTTGAAGAAGGAGGCTGCTGAGGTGACCAGGAAGGTGGAGGAAACGGATATAATCATGGCTGAGGTGGAGGCAGTGTCACAGCAATACCTGACTCTGTCTTCTGCCTGCAGCAGCATCTACTTCACCATGGAGGCTCTTAACCAGGTCCGAACACTCTCACTTGCACATTCAGCCAATATTTTATTTGATTTATGGCCATACTTTTCCTCTTCTCACTTATTCTCTACAAGCCAAACAACCAGTAAATAAAACCATTTTTGTTTGTATCTTGTTCCAGATACACTTCCTGTACCAGTACTCTCTTCACTTTTTCCTGGACACCTACCACACTGTGCTGTATGAAAACTCCAACCTCAAGAACATTAGCGATCACACACAGAGACTTGCTGTCATCACCAAGGACCTCTTCCAGGTATAAACTGAATCTTTGAAAAGAAAATACTTTGTTTGGTGGTATGAGGGTTGTGGGCAAATGTTAAATGTCTGGGGTTTTTTTTATGTAGGTGGCGTTCAACAGAATAGCCAGAGGTATGCTGCACATGGACCACATTACCTTCTCCATGCTGCTGGCTAAGATCAGCCTGAAGGGCATGACAAGGTCAGTCACCAGTATTAAAGCTATATATTGTTCTCAGTAGTATTCCATAAAATCTGCCATTAACCATTTCAACCCATCTCTTTCCAGTGAGCCTTCATATGACTCAGAGTTCCAGCACTTCATGCGCGGTAAGGAAATCGTTCTGAAGGGCATGTCTGTGCCCAAGGTGAAGGGTCTGACCACTGAGCAGAGTGAGGCCATGGTCCGTCTCAGCCGCATGCCAGCATTCAAAGACTTGGTGGACAAAGTTGAGGCTGATGAGGTGAGCATTGACAGATATTATTGATCTGGTATCAAACTGTGATAATTAAACACAACATTAGAGTTAAATTGAAGATGAAGACACTTTTATCTAAATAACACTGTCTTTGATTATGAACTGTATTGGTGATCATTATTGCATTTTTTTGTTTGTTACCTCAGCAATTCTTCATGTGGATTGAGAGCAACTCCCCAGAGCTGGCTGTTCCTTATCTGTGGTCAGAGGAGAAACAGTCCAGTGAGTATATGGATGTGTCAAACTTTTCAAATGATGCATAAAGGCCAAGCAGATGTTGATTTTAAATATTGTATTTATACATAACTTGCTCTGCTCCTCCTTTTGCCATTTTGTCTTCAGCTTCCATTGGCCAAGCAGTGCACCAGCTGTTGCTGATTCAGACCTTCCGCCCTGACCGTCTGCTGGCCATGTCACACATTTTTGTCTCAAAGGTGCTGGGAGATACCTTCATGAACATCATCGAGCAGCCTCTTGACCTGGGTAATATCGTGGATTCTGAGGTACTGACAAGCATTGTTTCAAAGATTTTCTCTCCAGCAGTCTTCACATTGTTCGTGTTGAATTGTTGCTGACATCAGTGTTGTGTCTGTAGGTGAAGCCCAGCACTCCAGTGTTGATGTGTTCAGTACCGGGTTATGATGCAAGCGGTCTTGTCAGAGATCTGGCTGCTGAGCAGAACAAACACATCACGTCCATCTCTATTGGTAAATTATCAGCTCATACACTCCTAACTTCAGACCTACACAAATCTGACCCTGATTTTTGTTTCCTGAGTCAAAAGCTTATTGAGGGTACTGTTCATGTTTGTGTTCTTCTGCTGTCCGCAGGTTCGGCTGAGGGCTTCAATAAGGCTGACAGAGACATCAACACTGCTGTCAAGTCTGGCAGGTGAGTGCTTAAATGTTTGTACATTTTCTTTGCATGTGTACTTTGCTGCCTGTACTGATAATCCTGACCCTTTTTGTCCTGCAGGTGGGTGATGTTGGAGAACGTCCACCTGGCCCCCGGGTGGCTGATGCAGCTGGAGAAGAAACTCCACTCTATGCAGCCTCACGCCAGCTTCAGGCTTTTCCTGACAATGGAGATCAACCCCAAGGTATACCACATCACTTATCAGAATTTCTGTCATTTCATATTCTTGATTTGGAATTCTGAGTCATTAGTGAACCTCAACTGACACCACGGTCTTGAATTTGCTCTCACCTCTATTTCAAAAGCCTCCTGATCTCTTTCATACCTCATAGTCACAGCGTTGTCCTTTTTCTTGCCAGGTGCCAGTGAATCTTCTTCGTGCTGGTCGTATCTTTGTGTTCGAGCCTCCTCCTGGTGTTAAGGCCAACATGCTCCGGACCTTCAGCAGCATCCCTGTGGCTCGCATGTGCAAGGTTACTTAAGCTGGGTTCAGCAACACACCAACATACACTTCAAAAGCACACTGCTCCCACATTTTCTAGCTGAATTTGTCTTTTCTATGTCTCCACAGGCTCCCAATGAGCGTGCCCGTCTCTATTTCCTGCTGGCTTGGTTCCATGCTGTCATCCAGGAACGACTGCGCTATGCACCGCTTGGCTGGTCCAAGAAGTATGAGTTTGGAGAGTCTGACCTCCGCTCTGCCTGTGATACTGTTGATACCTGGCTGGATGACACTGCTAAGGTTGGCGATTACAATTACTTTACAAATAATAAGTTGATCAGATAAATAATGAGTACTGAAGTATTTATAATGCATTAAAAATAACCTTTTTACACTTTGCCTCTACACACAGGGTCGTCAGAACATTGCACCAGACAAGATCCCCTGGGCGGCTCTGAAAACTTTGATGGCTCAGTCCATCTATGGCGGCCGCATTGACAATGAGTTTGACCAGCGTCTGCTCAACACCTTCCTGGACCGCATTTTCACCAAGGGCAGCTTCGACAGCGAGTTCAAACTGGCCTTCAAAGTTGACGGACACAAGGACATCAAGATGCCCGACGGCATTCGGTTAGTAGTCTTCTAGCTTTTAAAAAGTTTATGGATACTTTTTTTTGGTGATGACTAATGCTTATGTTTCTCACGATTTTGATTTGTCACAGGCGCGAGGAGTTCATTCACTGGGTAGAGATGCTTCCGGACACTCAGACTCCATCCTGGCTCGGGTTACCTAGCAATGCTGAGAAGGTCTTGCTCACCACTTATGGTACGCCACCGGTCATATTCGCTATATGTATTCTGGTGTTCTTTCACATTCACTGGATTTTTCTTCGTCATCTGTCTAGTTTTGTTTTCATGTTGTTCCCTCATCTCAACTGGTTTTCACAGCGCAGATTATTAACTATTTTTCTCTTTTTCTATTCTAGTGTCTTAACTCTTACTTTGACCGGATTTCTAATTGCGACAAGTGGTCAAGACCTTACATTTTTGTGTCTGCTTTAGGCAGAATAGCACATGTGTGTGTGTGTGTGTGTGTGTGTGTGTGTGTGTGTGTGTGTTGGTGTATGACAAAGAAATATGTTATGGATGTTTCCTCTGCTAATCTTCCCATCGGTTCACTCCATCAATTACTTTTCTATGGTTTCACAAGTAACCCATAATCTAGCTGTAGTCATAGCAATCATATTTAAAGGTGCTCTACCCAAAGGAAGGGTGTGTGTATCCTCACCCTCCAGCAGCTGTATTTCACAGCCATCATGTCGCTTTGCAAAGATACTATCCCCACCCCACCCTCAAATTAGGACTCCAAACAACCACACCTCTCCATCCCCTTTGCTCCCCTGTTATATCCTCCCTCCCTATTAAGTCAGATTTATCTCCACAACTCCTCCTAACTCTCACAGTCACACCCACCAAGCCCTACCTCTCCTTCATCCTCACCCTACATCCTTTAGTTTTTCTCTCAAACCTGCCACCCTGTATTTTTTATGTTTATTTTGTTTACAGATCCAGTCAGTCAAGAATGCGGTTCATTTATCCACTTGGGATCTATGTTGAATGTTAAATTTGATGGAATTATTGCCTGAAGCCTTGTGTGTCCTTTTGTCCTTGTTTTTGCCTCTTTTAAAAAAAAAAAAAAAACAAACAACCCCTTTATTAACACATTCTGGAGGTTAGCTATTTTTTTCTTCTGTTCCACGATTAATTTCTTCTCCCCTTCCTACCTCCCACCATGGCCGTGTCTTCCACCTCTCCTCCACCTCCCTCCCTGCTCACTCGCTCCTGTCGCCGGGCTGTACAGGCACTGACATGATTGGTAAGATGCTGAAAATGCAGATGTTGGAGGATGAGGATGACCTTGCCTATGAGACGGAGAAGAAGGAGCGCACTTCATCCACATCCGATGCTCAGCCGGCCTGGATGAGGACCCTCCACACCACTGCCTGCAACTGGCTGCAGCTCATGCCCCAAACTGTCAATCCACTCAAACGCACAGTGGAGAACATCAAGGTAATGGCAAGAATAAGAGGAAAGGTAGTTGACAAGCAGACTTCAAGAGTCCTAAAATAGGGTGTTTTCTCTACAAGAAGCTGCACAACATCCTCGGGCATCAATTTTAAGTTGATTGATTTTTTATGAATTATAGAGCTATACTCATGACGTAATGAGTTACGATGAAAACAAAAGCACAGTCATTGATGCATCTGCCAAGTTTCTGCATTCCATTTAATGTCTTCTTCCTCCAAACATGCAAACACCAGGACCCGCTGTTCCGCTTCTTTGAGCGTGAGGTGAAGATGGGTGGCAAGATGCTGCAGGAAGTCCGTCAGGATCTGACTGATGTGGTGCAAGTGTGTGAGGGCAAGAAGAAGCAGACCAATGACCTGCGCACACTTATCAGCGAACTTGTTAAAGGTAAAATCTATCTGTATTTTTATGGGTTTACCTTACTTATCAATTGAAGTCACATGATTAATGCAAGAAAATACTGCATATTTGTAACTGGGTTTAATCAGCAAGATGTTGTTAAATAACAGTGGTGCACACCTGTTTGTCTTTCTCTCTAGGCATCCTCCCTCGTAGCTGGTGTCGGTACACAGTTCCAGTCTCCATGACTGTGATCCAGTGGGTGACAGACTTCAGTGAGCGAATCAAACAGCTGCAGCAGATCTCACAGGGAGCCGCCAGTGGGGGTGCAAAGGAATTGAAGGTATTATTTGGTTAATTGTTAGTGTACAGAATCAAAAATCCTCGACAATTAAGTAGTATGATATTAGTGTATATATAGTATTGACAGATGACTTTTTTTTTTTTGGTTAATTCTTTCCCCCTCCTGTCCTCCTTTCTGCAGAACATCCACGTGTGCCTGGGCAGCCTGTTTGTGCCAGAGGCTTACATTACTGCCACCCGCCAGTATGTGGCCCAGGCAAACAGCTGGTCTCTGGAAGAGCTGTGTCTGGAGGTCAATGTCACCAACGCCCAGGGTGCTGCACTGGACGCCTGCAGCTTTGGCATCAAAGGTCAGACAGCACATGTATTATAATCAGGGGATGCAGATTGCAAATTGTATAACAAGGTTGTATTACAGAAGTGCGACTATAGAAGTGCATGCAAATTGGCAAAATATCCTTTAGACATACAGTGTTTGCTTGTAATGAACTGCAGCCCTCTAATCTTATGAGAGGCAGACTTCAGTCTTGAAAATGCGTGTCTAGTTGCTTATCCTGACTTTCTGTTCAACTGTTTATTTTTAGATTTTTCAGTTTTTTCTTCAGATTTTGTATTAAGCTTTAATATTGCTTTTGTTCAATATTCCAGGACTCAAACTGCAGGGAGCAACCTGTGCCAACAACAAGCTGTCTCTGTCCACCGCCATCTCCACAGAGCTGCCTCTCACTCAGCTCCGTTGGATCAAGCAGAGCAATGCTGAGAAGAGAAACCTGGTATGTATAAGATGATACATCTATCTAATAATCTGTATTGTCAATGGATTTTGGTCATCACGTTTTATTTTCTTCTTGCTGCAGGTGACCTTGCCCGTGTACCTGAACTTCACCAGGTCGGACCTGATCTTCACCGTTGACTTTGACATCGCCACCAAGGAAGATCCACATAGCTTCTACGAGCGTGGAGTTGCTGTCCTCTGCACAGAGTAGAGGAAGAAAGTCATTCCTAAAGACTTGACGTCTTGATAATTGAACCATATTTAATCACTAACATTTGTTGCCTATTAACCACCATTTTAAAAAAGTAGTTTGTAGCCTATTTCATTCCAGTATAAAATATAGTTGGTAACATTTGTGGAGCAGTAATCTTGAGTACGTTGTCATTCTTAGTGTTTTTGGAAAGTGTCTTGGAAGGTCTTGGGAATGTGGCTAGTTGGTGAGTAGGGAGTGGAAAAAGAATGTGGAATAAGGAAGTTGAAAGGAAAAGTGGTTTCATAGAATAACCTGTATGTGTTTAGAATGAATAAAGATTGTTGGTATGAAATGAACTTTATGACTGACCTGAGTGTTTTTCGTGATTTGGTTAAATGTTTTGTTTTAAAGTGTCACAGATGGTGTTTGATGCATGTTTACTTCTCCTGCTCTTAACAATTAAAGGGACCTGCAAACAGAACCTGAGAGCTTGAGATCTGGTCTCACCTACAGTCTCTGCCGTCAGTCAACATGACTGTCACATGACTTGTACAAATTTATTTGCAAAGATCAGAGGCAAATAGCTAATAAAGTGGGGAAAATAGAGCTTTATATTTCCATTTATCAAGTTTGTAAGAAAGAATTTGAGAAAATAGATTGAATTCTTCTGGTGTGTATATGACAAAATATGGGCATGGTCATGCATGTCCACAGCATATCTTAGGTCAGCAAAATGAATGCAACTGTTTTCACTGTCAGTGCTTTACTGCCATTTGCTGGTTGGAAAAAAAACGTTTTAATTAAAAGTACTTCCAACAATAGAAGCCAGGATCTATTAAAGGTAACTAAGTTACTACAAGACTTGAGTGTCACAAACAGATGAACAGAAGTTGTACTACAGTAGCTTAATGCTCTCCTAGAATACACATACTTGTCTGTTACTAAATTTAATGAAGATGGAATCCAAGCATGAAAATGGCAATGAATATATTGTCACTGTACCTCACTATTTATTTCCATTACTGATAAATCAACCAGTTATTTTCTCAAAAAATGGTTTTGGTCTACAAAATGGCAAATTCCTATCACAAACTCCTAAAGCTGAAGATGATGTAATCAAATTTCTTGCTTTGTCTGACTGTCCAATATCTGTCTAGGAACCAGGAAATGTTACTGATAGTAGGAAATGTTCAGCTATTTTGGCTTGAAAAATGGATGATTAAAAAATAGTTGCAGATTATTTTCCTTATGATTGACCAATTGATTAATTTCAAAATAATCTTTAATAACAATTTTCATTGACTTGGTCAGGATGTTTTACTCAGCTTCTAAAAAGGACTAACATCCTGTAAAAGCAAATGTGAACTATGACTTACATTTATTTTCCAGCATGACAACGATCACAAACATTACGCCAATATATACAGAAATGGCTTAAAAACAACACTAGAATCTGGTGAATATGTATAGTAAACAAGCTGCTGAATGCAAATACATTTTTATCTTTATAATTTAATTGACAGGGTGTTCAAACTTTACTGTCCAGTACAGCAGTAAACATTAATTTGGCTTATAATGAGGACAAAATACCCCAGCATCATGTATCAGATAATATTGGAAAGACCAATATAAAGAAACTATATGAGAAAATATATAATCTGTATCATCTGCAAGGTTGTATATTGATCCATCATGGAGATGCAGGATACTCTACCAACAAAAACATCATATTTACTCAAAAAGAGAATCAATACATCTTCGAGACATTTCATTTCTGACAGCTGATCCATACTTAAATAAAGTGCATTTTAAAGTAACTATTCACTGCATTTCTTTTCAACTCAAATAATATAAAGGCATTATAAGGCAGTTCTTTAGTGTATCAGTCATAACTATCACAGCTGGAGCTCTTTTGTATTTTACAAGATGTTCTTTGATTTTCTGATCATCAAAATGTGATAATTTGGGTAACCTATAGGCCCTTTAGTGCTCAAACCTTGAACGGCTTTATCATTACAGGCCCTTAGTTATGTGAATGTGACTAACATACTTCAGATGCAGAGTCTGCTCCCTCTGGTTCATCCTGCATATTGACAACACACTGCCTCTTTCTCTGCCCCAATTCCACCCCTTCTGTCTCAGGGAGACCCAGCTTTCTCTTGTAAAGTAATTGAAGGTTACAGGGGCTGGGGGATCTATCCGAGGAGCTATGCACTATCTGGGATGAACTCCTTTCCCCTGGGGTTAGACATCCAGGTGTGTGAGGCGTGGAGGATCTTGTAGCATGCAAGCCCGAATCATCAAGTTGGCGGTGTGATTCAATATCCATGGTTTGGGTGTGATTTGTTGAATCATTTATTTCTTCTGCAAGATCTTTGTAACCATCCTTGTCACTGTGGGAGGGCAGCGAGTCAAGCTCACAGACCCATAGCTCAGAGTCACTCCCACATTTCATCTGGACATCTCTCATCCCATTTATCACAACTTCTTTGCAGACAGGGGGAGGATGAAGGAAATATCGCCTGCTCCGTCCTGAGAACCGACATCCTGCTTTTCCCTGCTGCCTTGTTCGCCTGCTGGAGACACCCACATCGATGTTTGACTCATCAGAATCCTCTGAGCTCCCATCGTATGGATCCAAAAACTACAATCAAAGTACACATGCATTCATTCATAAGCACACAGAGCAGCGGGGGTGCTGTTGCAGCAGAAATGGAAGGATTAGAGAGAGGAGGATGCTTACCAAAGAATAACAGCCATGCCTTCCTGCAGGCTTGTGCACTAATGGCAATGCCCGCCTTAAACTCCCACTCTCTGGTGCACTGCTCACACATCCCTGCTCAGTTAGGAATGCAGTAGTTTTTGCATTGACAAGACAGCTATTTATTGTTAAATTAGAAAGCTGCATGCATGCCATCTCACTGTACCTTCATTAAATGATTTGACTGAAACCACAAAAAAAGGCAAGACTAGACATAGGAAGGTGTGTACGTGTGCAGTGATCAGTGGTGGAGCCAAGATAAGAGTCAGTTTCTGGGGAGCAAATTCAATTTGATTCCATTTGAAAACAACATTTATGGAGATATCTTATTCAAAATATCCTTAGTATAGGTCTGGGTTTAATCCCTGTCTAGAAAACCAGCCCAGAGACTTACTTTATTATTATTATTATTACTATTATTATTATTATTATAAATACTAAAATATACTCATACTGTAAAAATGTACATTGTCACTTATCAAATTGTGTCCAGTGTGTCAGTGTTTGAGCGAAGGTTCACATTCAGAACAAAAGTAATACCATAGTGCTGGTGTCAGACCATCTTGGGCTGATCTCAGAGTCAGAATCAGTGCTGGACTCCACTTTACACATCTCCTGATGGAAAACAGGAGGTCACTCGACTCCACATTCAACACAACACAAAAGAAAATATAATGCGAAAGTTTTAAAGTTCATAAGCTGATAGCATTCACACTAAAGGTGACGACATGCCTAATTAGTCTCACCATGTATTTGCAAGCAAGCTGGTCCATGTTGTTGGGTACATGGCCATCACTGTGGTCTGGAAAAAATATGAAATTAGAGTGCATTTAAGCACATTCAAAAGATACAACAATGAATAGAGATTGCTTTACTTCAACGTGACACTAAAAGTCACGCAGGGGCAGGATATCACGGCCAATAAAGGATTTAATACTGATACCTACCTGGAAGTGGATATCGTCTCCTCCTGTAAGCCATTTTGTTTGGACAAAGTGAAATAAACTATTGAAATGATGTTGTAGCGCTGCAAATCAATTCTGGTGGACCGGTTAATTAACCCAGCAGAGCAGGTGTATTTGATATATAGCCTAAATGATGCACAGACAACGTGGGCTACAGGTGAGTCTGCTTTTTAAACTCTCGCGAGCTTTATAGTTGAACAACGCTGTGGTTAAGGTCTGGTTAGGTTTAGACACAAAAACAGTTGTTTAGGGTTGAAGGAAGATTACGGTTTGGGTTAAAATGATCACTTAAAGTCGTGGATGTGGGTTAAACTTCCTTATAAATCTTGCGAGAGTTGACGCGAATCTAGGGTTACCATCTAGACGCGACTGACCACTGCTGGATGAAATTGCACAGGTCGGGAAAAATCTGGGGAAAAAACACTTTAAAAATTATATTAAAAAGACCTACATTATATTACCATAAAACATATAGAGCAAACGTACAGTCACTGGCCACTTCATTAGGTACACCTGTGCAATTTAATTCAATACAATACAATACAAACAACTCCCATAAATCCATTTTTTGGGAAGTTTCTTTTATACATTTTCACTTTTTGTTGATATTGTCAAAAAAAGAAGAAGTGATAATTATACTTTATGTTTATTACTGAGGTTGTACTAAGTGGTGGTGGCGTACTGGGATGCACTATGTTGAATGGTTTTCCTAATATTTTGCCACTCTCATGTATGTTAATGGAGTGGACAAAATGTTAGGAACACTATTCAATATAATGTACATCACCATCACCCACGATGACCTCAATAATAAACGTAAAGCAAAATGATTACCTTCCTGACAATGTCAACAAAAAGTGAAAATAAACTTATAAACCCGAATGCGCTATTTGTAACATATTGTTCTCTTCAAACTAGTACAATGCGGAACAATTTACAGAAGCACAAAGTTATGATAACAGGTTACATATTAGGCTACAGTTACCCTATTTAAAATGTAATAAATAATGTATTTCAATTACTCAGTCAAAGAAATGTAACTAACTTATTACATATGACTTTTCTAACAAATGTTTTCAACTGTTAGGGTGAATGTACCCATTAAGCCCACCAAAATCTAAGTTCAGGTGTTTTTCATGGTGACATGATAAGGGAGATAATTTCTTATAAAGCAAGATTTATCTCTCATTTGAAAATGTTTTCATTAGTACATGTAGATTTTGGAATATAAAATAAAGATATTTTATGAAAAAAGTCAAAAGTCTTACATGGGCTTGGTACTGTGACACCATTTAAGCCCATGTGTGCTCCAAATAAGCCCACGTAATGATTTTTTTATAAAATGTAAAAAAAAATTGATTTCAAAGAATTAAAAACAGCAATATATGTATTAAGTAATATGTTAAATATTTTTAAAAGGAGGAAAAAAACCTCCTCCTAAGCAAAATCTTAAAGGTCTGACTTCAGATGTAACCCCCTTGTAATCATCATCAAATCAACATTTTCATAAGTAACAGTAATTTAATTATACTTTTTCTCAGTAAGTGTCACGCATTACAGTTATATTTATTATGTAATTAAATTACATAACGCCGTTACATGTAACTAGTTACTCCCCAACACTGGTTATTTTAAAACAGCTCCCTTCGTGTCCTCCTCCAGCAGTTCCTTGGTTAACCGCAGAGGGGAGTGGGTGAGTCTGCGTGCCCGCTCCCGTCCGTGCGTAAGATCCGGCCTGGGGGAGAGGGATGAATGTTAATTTCAAAGATGGCGGCGGAGGGAGGAGGGAAGGAGATGAACGAAATTAAAACTCAGTTCACCACTCGGGAAGGCGTCTACAAACTCCTCACCCACTCCGAATACAGCCGTCCCAACAGAGTGCCTTTCAACTCGCAGGGCTCCAACCCCGTCAAGGTCTCCTTCGTGAACGTCAACGACCAGTCGGGCAACGGCGACAGGATCTGTTTCAATGTGGGCCGTGAACTCTACTTCTACATCTACAAAGGCGTTAGAAAGGTAGCGTGCTAACAAGGCTAATGTCAGCGGAAATTCACGACACTGCAAGTTATATTAGAGTACACCACTGCCGTCCGAGCTGTTGTTATGATGTGCTTTTCCTGCTATGGTAAATAAACAACTCTGGCAGCTGATTTGACTTTGAAATAAGCAGCTAAGTTAGCTCGGAGCTAGCCTCAACGCAACTAGCGTTAGCGAGCCAGTAGCTTCTCCCGAGGCCAGCGGCTACATTTCGTCTCCGTCCCCCCCTCCAAGTCCAGTCAGTGTGTTTTAAATGTTGCTGGGTGGTATGATTAGTGAGGCTGGATAGCGGCTACCAGGCTAAAGATGACAACTTGATCAGATTGAAGTTGTGAGTTGTTGTAATAGTTTGTGATGACAGTGACAGCTCTACCTGTCGACGCCCTTTGACTGCTAATCACAGGGTTGTTGTTTTTAGTGTCCGGACACATCGATGATTAAAACTAGCTGTAATGTAATACAACTCAGCTCTTAGCTTGGGGGTGTGTCTGGACGAAAATCAACGACCTGATCAAACTTAAGTTGAGTTGTAGGGAAATGCGCTAAAGCTCAGTTTTGACAGCTGTAATGCTAGCTGTTAGTCAAGTCGATTTTATTTGTATAGCAACCTTCATACATAATGGAAGTTAAAAGAGCTGAAGCTCAGCAAAAAAAAGCAATTGATCAACAGGATAAAAAAGTGTTAAAGCAAGGTTTATTAATATTAAAATAAAACAAATAAAAATGAGCACCAAATCAAGCACATTCACACACGTAATCATAATAGTAATAGAAAGAGAAAAAAACTAAAAGGGATTTAAAAAAAAGTTTAAAACAGTTGTCCAGCCATGCATAATCAGGTAAAAGAAATGGCTTGTTGTAAGCCTGAGAAAACAGAAAGGTTTCCAGTTTGCTTTTAAATGTGGAAACAGTGTCATGACTGATCTCTGGTCATCTGGTAGTTTGTTCCAGAGAGCAGGACTATAGTCACTGAAAGCTTCCACTAAATCCTGGATCTTATTCAGGGTACAGTTAGACGACAACTATCATATAATCTGAGGGTTCTGGTTGGACTATAGTCAGCGAGCATGTCAGTAATATTAAGGGGAGACACACCATGAAGTTCTTTATATACTATTAGAACTTTGAAGTTGAAGTTCTGCACTGTACAGCATAACGTCACTAAACATGTTAGTGCTCATTTAGGTAAACCATGTGGGATATATGTCTCAGTAGGGGCCATTACTTTACAGTATATTTTCATATTCTGCATATATGCTCTGCCACCAACGAATAAGTCATATAATTCTTAAATGACTCATGGTCCTGGCAAATATCATATTATATTTCTTGTGAAAGTAAAGGAAGAGAGTGAGTGCTGATCTTAACTAACATCATGATATGTTGTCTGCAGTAATGTTGGTGTCACCGCGGTGTATCGGGATACAAGTTCAGCTGCATGCATGCTGCATATTGAGTAATTATACCTCAGTAATGTATATTGTCACTACATTTAGTAATTTCAGCTAACAGCTGACTTGGAATCACAGGTTTACAGGAATCAGCTGACTGCAAACTTGAAGGAGTCCTATTAATATACTCACAGAGACATGAGCGTGTCATGTGTGTCAGTCCACTGTAAACTAGCTATGAGCGTGATAAAGAAATTAGAGCAAGTTTAGCTTTTAAATGTATGTAGTTAAAGGACAAAATATGGAGAGATTTTTGTTGGAGCAGATACGTTGCTAGAGGTTTAAAACAAAAATAGCTAGGCTGACCTGTGTATTAAAGCCAAGAGTTTACACAAATCCAGCAGCTCAAGATAGTTTATTACTTAAAATGATTCATCTCCACTGATGACATATCTTTGGCGAGTACATCAGCCATCGAAGCAGTGCTTAATACATGTATGCTACAGTGAAGACTAAGATCTACAGTATGTGTTTTTGAAAAGTTTGACTGGACTCTTAACCTGTGTTCAGGATTTAGTCTGTGTGAGACATTAAGTGGAAACATTCAATGGCACATCTAACAGTAGTGGAGGGACTACTGAGTCATCACCTTACACTCAGAATTTTCCATTTCATCAGTAGTGTAAACTACAAATCATTAACACATGGACCTGTTGTTATACTGGTCATCTGCAGCATTTGCCTTGGATCACGTGTTCAAAGCAGCAAATTACTATTTTCATTGTACTAAAAACAAACATCATACATGATCGCTAGCATCTAACATCATTTTAAAGTCATTTTTATTACAGAGAAAGGTATTCATCTATACATGAGATCTTCCTCATTTTTGCTCACTCACTATGATGTTTTGGTAAAAATGCTAAAGGCTTGCTAAAGGTTGTACACTGTCCCTTCTGCTCCTCTACTGTAAATTCAGTGTTGATGTGTTTGGGATGAAACACAGGGAACAATAATATACTGCAAATTCCACTCTAATGGTTTATTACTGACAGTTTTAACAACTAAAGCATTTGTAAAGTGCATACATGTGTTTTAAATATTTAAAGGTTACTCTCCTCTTTGCAAATTAGCTAATTTCATGTGTGTTCATACTCTTTCTCTCTCTCCCTCTCTCTCTGTCTTTTCAGGCTGCTGACCTGAGCAAGCCGATAGACAAGCGCATATACAAGGGAACGCAGCCCACCTGTCATGACTTCAACCACCTAACGGCAACAGCAGAGAGCGTGTCTTTGCTGGTGGGTTTCTCAGCAGGACAAGTGCAGCTCATCGACCCAATCAAGAAGGAAACGAGCAAGCTTTTCAATGAGGAGGTAGGTCTTTGAAGGGTGGATTGCTAAGAGCAGTGTTTTTCAAAAGTTGCACCTGCTGGCCAGTTGAGCAACTTCTGGAGAGGCATTGGATATTTCTTTTTGCTGAAATTTTCACTAAAATGATTATTCTAGTTTTTTTCAGACAGACAGACATCTGTGTACTTTTTATGCCATTGTAGGAAAAACTGTACTTATTTTTGTTAGATCCAATTCCACAGCTCTGAACTATGCCTCACAGTGGAGAGCCATTAATTTACAATTCACAGCAGATTGGCTTGTATTAAAATTCTCCCTCGCATGAGGTGTACAAAACTATTTCAGTATTTCTCTTAAACTGTCATGTCATATTTTTATATGTACTCGTGTAGTGAACTCTGCAACCTTCTTATGTAGAGAATTTATAACGTGAAAGAAAGAAAAAAAATTGTGTTTAAGGGATGTTCCATAGCATTTTTGGTAATTTATGCTTCTGTTTGTATTTTCCTACCCAACCTAGAAACTGTCTGTGACATATTTCCAAGTGGCCTAAGACTTTAACAGATAGCAAGACCTTCAGCACACTCAGAATATCTTTTTCCTGATGACTGCACTGACATTGTTTTTTCCTCTTCCCTCCCTCCTCCCCGTTTGCCTCTCAAACCCCAACCTCCCTTCTCTCCTGCCAGAGACTAATAGACAAATCTAGAGTAACATGCGTGAAATGGGTGCCGGGCTCTGAGAGCCTGTTTCTGGTCTCTCATGCCAGTGGGAATATGTACCTGTACAATGTGGAGCATACTTGTGGCACCACGGCACCGCACTACCAGATGCTCAAACAGGGAGAGAACTACTCTGTACACACTTGTAAGAGTAAATCTACAAGGAACCCTCTCTTAAAATGGACAGTGGGTGAGGGGGCTCTGAATGAGTTTGCTTTCTCTCCAGATGGGAAGTTCCTAGCCTGTGTAAGCCAAGACGGCTTCCTACGGGTGTTCAACTTCGACGCTGTTGAGCTTCATGGCACCATGAAGAGCTACTTTGGTGGCTTATTGTGCGTGTGCTGGAGCCCTGATGGAAAGTACATAGTTGCGGGTGGAGAGGACGACCTAGTGACTGTGTGGTCGTTCTTGGACTGCAGAGTCATAGCCCGAGGTCACGGGCACAAGTCATGGGTGAGTGTGGTGGCATTTGACCACTACACTACCAGCGTGGAAGAAAGCGACCCCATGGAGTTCAGTGGTAGTGACGAGGACTTCCAGGATCAGATGATCCACTTCGGACGAGACCGGGCCAACAGTACGCAATCTCGACTCTCCAAGCGCAACTCCACGGACAGCCGGCCTGTTAGTGTCACATACCGGTTTGGCTCAGTGGGCCAGGACACTCAACTGTGCCTATGGGACCTCACTGAGGACATCCTTTTCCCCCATCTTCCACTCTCACGGACACGGACACACACTAACGTGATGAACGCTACCAGCCCCCCTGCGGGTGCTACAATAATCACTAACACCTCTAGTAACACTACTAATGGAAACAACAGTGGTGCCAATACTCCTGGCATTAACTCCCTCTCTACCACATTACCACGCTCCAACAGTCTACCCCATTCAGCCGGCACCACGACAACGGCAAACAATACCAACAAGGCTGGCAGCGGTGGTGGCATCAGCAGCGGGATTATGGACAGTTCCATCGCTACAGGTGTGAGTAAATTTGCCACTCTGTCACTCCACGATCGGAAGGAGCGCCACCATGAGAAGGACCACAAACGCAACCACAGCATGGGTCACATCAGCAGCAAGAGCAGCGACAAGCTCAACCTTCTGACAAAAACCAAAACAGACCCTGCTAAGACTCTGGGCACTCTGCTGTGCCCACGCATGGAGGACGTGCCCCTCCTTGAGCCCCTCATCTGTAAAAAGATAGCACACGAGAGGCTCACTGTACTCATATTTTTAGAGGACTGTTTAGTGACTGCTTGTCAGGAGGGATTTATTTGCACATGGGCGAGGCCAGGCAAAGTGGTAAGTTCTTTTTAATGTAGGAAATGTGGGTGAATTTGAAGTTCTAACATTGTGTCTGTCAAATATTTAGCTGTCCTAAACTCAGTTGGTGGGTTGTGACTAAGAAACAAGACATATTCTGAAATTATACAGTAAACTATTGACATTTGGTATAGCATTTTTAGCTTTTATAGTCAGATTGTCACCCTCTGCAGGCAGGCAAGTTTGTTTAATGTACATTTGCTTTCCACTGAAAGATCTATTATGCCCAAGTTTAAAATATAATCTGTGCTATGAAAATACTACATTTTTCTGGGTATATAATGCATTCTGATAAGGAGGATTTCCTGTGTGGGGAAAGGATGGTAATCCATAATTAAGTGTGCTCATTGGTTCATCAGTCATCCCACAATGCATAGCAACATAGCCAAGAAGTCATCTACATACACTCGAACATTTCAGCTTTTATGCAAAAGACTCTGTATTTGCCCAAAGAATCTGCAGTTTCTCACATGCTTTCAGCTTAATATTTGCTCTTTTATACTTCCCCTTTTGTCTGTGTGTTTTGAACGAGTTTGCTATAACGAGGCACACAATAGTCTGGATCTGGATCATAACTGGCAGTCTGAAGGCTTGTTAGTAGGGATGCTCCCATCGATCGGCCGCAGATCGTTATCGGCCGATATTGATCCCAAACAGGTTGATCGGTGTGCTCTCAAAGTGCAGATCAGAAAAGCCGATCGCAAATATATATTTATATTTATTTATTTATTTTTTACCGGAGACATTCTGCGCGTGACGTATATTATATGAGACTGTTTTGTTTCCCGCATTCCAGCGCGTGACGTAATTAACCTGCCACTGTTTATCCGCTCTCATGAGGCTGGCACAGGCAGCATGAGTTCTCCGGTCTGGAATTTTTTCACAGTTTCCGAAAAAGATGTAAAACTCGCTGTTTGCAAGATATGCGACGCCGAAATACCAAGAGGTGGTCAACAACAACGACAATTTAATACAACTAACCTAATCCGACATTTGAGAACGCGCCACACAACAGAATACGGCGAGTATGAGGAACAAGCCCGGACAAAAAAAAAGACGGCCGCCGTCACTCAGCCCACTGTCAGTGAAACGTTTAGACGTCTGGAGCCTTACAGCAAGGACAGTAAAAGGTGGAGGGATATTACAACAAAGCTGACAGGGCAGGGTTTACACAAATAAAAAGTTGATTGTGGTACATAAAGATCTTGATTGTGTTTATTATTTATTTTAGTACAAATGGTTTTACCACTTTAAGTGGTGCACAAGGCTACATTGTAAATACAGGACATTGAGGATTATTATTATTATTCACCCATCTATTCTGTGATCGGTGATCGGTATCGGTATCGGCAGATATATGATTCCTGTGATCGGTGATCGGATCGGCCCCCAAAAATGCTGATCGGAGCATCCCTACTTGTTAGTCCAGTGAGATTGTTACTTTTAACTAGAATCAGACAATAGCAGGGGCTTAGGGCAGCAATGCCCTTATAAATGTCATCACATATCTCTGAAGTTTAAAAAAGAGAGCACAAGCAGTGCCATGATACTGTGCAGTACCAATGCAGTCTGAGAGTTTATATTTGTCAAATAATGTGTGGGACTGCTTTCATTTATGGGCCACTGTGGGTGATTTTATTTGATTGTCTTACAAAAGTATTATTCCGAATGCTTTCTGTGTGAGAAAATGAAACAAATTACATCCAGAAGCTGATACATTCAGCCTGATAATTCAACTTGAAGCAGTGGAAATAGTGGGCACCACACAGTCCCCTGGTGGGTAGAACGTCTAATTAATACAAACCACTTAATATGAAAATTAGCAGAGTGGAAGATGCAGTAGTTGAGGTCAGTCTTGGGGAAGGTGCAATTAGTATTCAATGATAGGAAAGAACTTCAAACAAACCTTATTTTATATGGTTAATAGCAGAATTGCAATAACAAATGCAGAACTGAACAGAAATAATCCTTTACATTAAAAAAGCCACAAATGCCCTCAAAGAAGAGAAAGAACAGATCAAAAGGTTTAAAAGAGCCCTCTAGAAAAATATTTCTTGTCTTTTTAAAAAGTGCCTTCATCAAGCAAACCTCTCAAAGAGGACGCTACACTCGGCATCCACTCTGACTTCTGTGCACAAGCTTTTAATGAAATGCAGGGGACCGGGATATGAAAAGAAGACGCTAGAGGCAAATTTTTAATGAGCTATTTGTTGCTTGATTTCTGCTACACTATGTGAACTTTCCCAATGCAAATCTCCTTGTTTTCCTTCTTCCAGGGTTTATTGTCATCCCAAAACCAAGCCAGCTCTCCCAGTGGAACAGTAGTATAGCCACAATATTTCTGCTGCTAAAGAACCCTGCAACCCAGAGTCTGATGCTGCTCTTCACCCTGCAAGCATTGCAAGTTTTCCTTTTCTTTTTTTTTTTCTTCCTGTTTTTTTTCTTTTCTTTTTTTAAATCCCTCCCCCCTCCCGATTTTTTGTTAATGGCTTTTCTGTTTGTTTTCATTTAACACTCACTTGACCTAGAGGAAGAATGAAGCAAGGAAAGGTGTGGTGTGGACTACTGTGTTAATGTATTGTTCTCTGGAGTTTTAACACATTTTAGATTTAAAAAAAAAAAAAAAAAAAATCTTTATTTCATGTCAGATCTCATCAGACTGTTGTCCCCTCTGGAATTAAGGCTTGGCTTCGTTAGAAGCAAATCAGACAATTGTGGCTTGAGATTAAAGGGATAGTTTGTCTGATTTTCATACTCTGTGTAGCCCTTCTCCTTATTTTTTTTTTAACCTCATGGTGTAGCCCAATCTCGGCTCAGGGTTACTAACTAAAATAGGAATTTTCAGGCGAACTACCCTTTTATGACCAAGTGCGTGAGCATCTGAAAATTTTGCATCCATCCACATTCACCCACCACTTCTGTCTTTTCTTGAGTAGAATCTCCCCATCAATGACTTTGCACTGATTTTTGTTAGTTATTTTGTTGTTTGTTTTTATAACTATACTATTGGAACAAAAAAAAGAGGGTTGAGGACTGCCTTGTTGCACTTGGCTTTAACATCCTCAGTCTTGAAATCTGAATCTATAAAGCTGGATGCTGCAATCATAGTCTTTTTAAAGAAAAAAAAAAGTTTGCACTTAAATTAGTTTATTAGAAAAAAATGGCTTTACATTTTTGGGTGTGCTCAGAACTCACAGATGGCTAATACAGTAGGTGAAGAAAATGATAAAACTATTAAAACCTTTATCTATTGAGCATTTATTTTAATATTATTTCAGATTCAAATCTGCTCTGTATCATAATGTGTATATTGTAATTAATTGATTTGATGGGGGCCTAAGCAAACTTACCATTACTCCAGTGGAAGTTTTGTCATTGATAGTTATATTTCTAAAGCCTAAAGTATACATATTAATAATATTAAAATAATCTTGAATACACTGTTTTCTGTTCTTTTCTTGTTCACCCACATGTGATGTGTTTACATCATTAAGCTGTGATGCAAAAAGAAGTTGCTTACATTGTCAAAAAAGTGCCATTGCAGCACTAAAGGTGCTGCCAAGTATGGAAGTCTATGACGCTCAGGAAGTCTCACAGATAATGGTTGTTTCCTTGACTTGATAATTGAGTCTCAACATGGAACTTCATGTCCTCTAATTTTCTCCTTAAAGAATATTAACAATAGTCACATGAAATATTTTAGACTGGAAATTGAGTCTTTGCCATTTGACACTTTTGCACTATGTGTTTTATTTTAGTGTGATAGCCAATCATTGATGCCATTAAGAGTTGAGTGACCCCTACACTAGACAGAAAGCTCGTGAGAGGTAACATTTACATTCCCCACTTCATTGTTGATTAAAATATATAATAATGTTCATCAATTCACTCTGAACTTTTTTGTTTAGGTGTTTATGCAGGCTTTATGTAAGCTTAATACATTTTAATGACAACATACAAATGATACTTGACAACCTTTTTTACTCTGATTATGCATCACAATAAACAACACAAAGTGCAGACTGAGTCACAGTCTCATGTAAATGAGCTCTCACAGCTCATGAATGAAATGGTACATATTTTAAGCCTCGAGTGAGGGGCTATAAAGGTACTGGCCAAGCTACATTCTACACATAGTTAAAAAAAACATCTGATCAAATACTTTTAAAGGCCTAGGTGATTATTTCTGATCACATAATATACAGGCATGTTCACATACAGAATTATTCTCATTGGGAAATCCATCTTTTATTAATTATTCATGACTGGTTTTAATCAATTTGGGAGTCACATCAGGTTCTGTTTTTGTGTTTAGTTGCCCCATGGAGATATTTATGTAGTAAACAGATGAATCACGGTATGTGCCTTTTAATTCTTTTCCCTCAAAGGCCATGTTCGTGGGTTAGAAAATGTAATAATTGTGGCGCGCAGGTGGTCGAGTGGTTAGAGCGCATGCCACGTACGTAGCCGACCCCTGTTCGAATCCCGGCCGGAGGTCCTTTGCTGCATGTCACACCCCCCTCTCTCTCCCATGTTGTCTGTCTACTGCTCAATAAAGGCGTCTTTGCCGAAAAAAAAGAAAATATAATAATTGTGAAGCACCTAATGTGACTTTCTGCTGTTAACCTTTGTACAGGAAGACTGTTGCCCTTCACTCAGTTTGTCCAGAGGGGGATCATTCAGTTACTGGAAAGACTATCACTAGTAAACAGTGCCTATAAAAAGTATTCAGCTCTCCTTGGAATTTGATTTATTGCTTTACAACTTTGAATCACAGCGGATTAAATAGAGCCACTACTAAGTGTGATTTGAAAATGTCCACTTCCTGTCTTCTTTGACACTACCATGCTCTTGTTTGTGTTTTAATTTGGAGTCCTATTTGTCAACTGCAAAATGTTCTCTCTATTTTACTGTTTATATCTCACTTTGCTTATATCATATCTTATTCCCAAATGTATATTTGTCAATAACCTCACTCGAGTGTTCCTTTGTGTTAATCATGTAGTTTTTACCAAGAAATTGACAAAGTGCTGTAGTTGTTGTTACCCCTACACATTATATTTAAAGAGATCACAATACATGTACACACAAGCAATCTCATACAACATATTATTGAAACTTCTTAATAATACTAGTGATAATTTAGGTATGTAATCATAGTACAGGGTGATGCTTTTCTTTTTTTAATATATGTTGTATTAGTATTTTTCTTTTGTCAGTGTCTAAAAAAGCTCACTAAATAATTTGTGATTCAAAAGTTGTGAAATAATACAACTGGAACAAGTTCAAGGGGTGTGTCTACGTTTTAAAGGAACTATTATTTTCCAGGAAGCTGACCATGTTTGATCATTTAATTCACCTGGTAAACAGCTGTTCACTTTTCCGATATCTTATTGCTTAGCTTGTATCAAAGGCTCAGATTGAAGTATATTTATAAACTGCTGTAAACATGTAACACCTAAATAGGTCATGACTTAACCACACACTCTCAATTCAACATAATGACATAATTTAGCATTGTTTATGTAGTGATTACATTAAACTTCATCACATTACAGTGAGGGTGTAGCAATCATAACTGGTGCAATGACAGGCTTTGCAGTCTTTATTGCAATTTTTTTTCACACATTTGTGTTGCTTTACAGGTTTCAACATCAGGCCTGTCCAAACATTGTCCTCTTGACATACTGTATCTGTTTATCAGAACAGGTCTATCCTGTATTAAGAGGCAATTTGTAATTCACAAATTGAAGTGTTTTTTGGCTCTCAGTAGCCTCCGTGTTTCCTATCCAGAGGTGGCATGTGGTAAGTCTTGAAAGTTGCACGGTGTGACTCATCTCTGGGCTGTGGAGAGAGGAAATGCACTTGTTTGGTTGTGTATATTAATAAATAAAACAGTCTGCTTTTTTCTTCCTAAATAAAACAGTGATATTTACATCTGATATTTAAAGCAAACCTTTCTGATAGGTGCGTAGTGCTCCTGTGTTTACCTTGGCCAACCGTGACTGGCACTTTTTAGACGTGATGGCTGGCAGTGCACCTTGGTGAGTTACAGTAAAAGTAGGCATAGGGGAGACTGGGAAGGAGATCTGTGGTCCTGGGACAACCATGTTGAGTTTGGGCAGCTCTGCTGGATAATGAGGGATGTTCCGTTTGATGAGGGGCTCTGCCACATGCTTCATGTTGTGCTGAAGGGGGGGAAAGTAGCACATGGTAAAACAACTTTTCATATTTCTTTGGACTCAATTTAGTTCATTTTAATATAGGGTTAAATTTGAAGCTTAAGAATTTGACTTACACTCATTAAAGGTGTTTGCCGTGTATGTCTCCCCCTCAGTTGTTTGCCGAGTTTAGCTGGTCGCCAGATCTGGTCTAAGGAGTTATGTGTCCCGCTTCTCCCTACTCCATCCATAATCCCAGAAACCCTGTGAAGACTCTCAGCTTTCTTCTCTGTTAGCCTGGAAGAAAAAAATCAAGAGAAAACAAGATTATTTTATTATAAATTACATAATATGATTGTCAAATCATTTTAAATCCTTGCCCAGTTGTCTTAATCCATTCAGCTCATTTTCAGTTCTTGCTTGGCTGCAAGGTCCTGTGTCTCTTTTTGTGTGGACAATGTTATCAATTAATTGTAACAAAAAAAAAAAAAAAAAAAAAATCTTTATATTTAAATAGATGTAAGCAATTTACCTGGCTTCCCTAAAGTATGTGTGCCTCAGGGCTGTTTCTGCAGAGATGCGTTCATTGGGGTCATAGGCCAGCATTTGATAAAGCAGTGACAGAGCTGGGGCCGGGCAGTTGGAGATTAACCGTGAGAGACCAGAGCCTTTCTTAGGATGAAAGTTGAAATGCATCGCTCTAGATCTGCAAGACAATAAACACAAAAGTATTTTTTTTAAGTACATAAAACTTTTATATTTCCTGATTTATGAAAGCTGCTTCAAGCTCTCCAATATTTGAGGAGGAAAACTTACTGCTTGAACTTCTGGAGGAGACTTTGTTCTGGCGTCCCCAGCACATCGTGGATCTTGGCAACCTGGTCCAACTCATTGGTTCCAGGGAAGAGAGGATTCAAGCTGAAACATGCAGGTATATAATGATCCATCTGCCACAACAAAGCTATTTACATGCCATTTGTATGACATTTGTGTATGCCTTTGGTGGAAGACAGGATCGCTAAAATTACAAGGACAGAAACTAAACGCAGACATTAGTCATACTGTAATTGTTCATGTAATTAAATACAGCTCTGTGATACTACATGTCATAAGTTTCCCGGTCCTGTCCCATTACAGAACATTTGGCTTATACAGCCGAAATGTTGCGGCCAATCCCTGCAGAGGTACCTCATGATCTCAAAGAACACACAGCCAGTGCTCCAGATGTCCATCTTTAAGCTGTAATAGCCATCAGTGAGGAGGCACTCTGGGGCTCGGTACCAGCGTGTGGAGATGTACTCTGTGTGTGGAGGCTTGGAGTACACACTGCGACATGAGCCAAAGTCCCCAAGCTTCAGAACATTTTGCTGCAAGTCGAACAAAATGGTTAAGAAAAAAAAACAAATTGTACAACCAAAAAACATTTTTACCTTTTTGTGGAACAAATGAAAATAACAATGCATCTTACTTTGATAAGGATGTTCTCTGGCTTCACATCTCTGTGAAATATCCCACACCTGTAAGAAAACCATGAAAATACAAGGGATAATCTCAACACACTTAATGTAGAATTTTTATTTCACCATTTCATGTGGGTTTCAGTATTTCCAAAACTACCTGTGCATGTGTGCAAGTGACTTGCACAGCTGGTACATATAGTGCTTTACTGTATGGTCAGGCAGTGGTGTTTCTCTTCCTACAAGGGATGAAGAACATCCAAAATGCACTTCTTAGAAAATGACATTACATACACACATTTAAGGTCCAGTCAACCCTCATAATTGTTTATTATATATTTGCATACATTCTTACTTACCTTGTATGAACTCATAGATGTTCATATCCATCAGCTCACAAATCAGAGACACAGTTCCAGTTTCTTTGTCACTAAAAAACATTAAATTCGATTGAAAAATGACACTAACTTAATGTGTTACAGTAACTTCATATTAGACAGCACTTCAGGACTCACAAAATCAGCTCATGTAGCTGGATGATATTTGCATGTGGGCTGAGCCTCTTCATGGCTTGGACTTCCCGCAGGTTGTTGGCCTGCTCCAGACTTAATCACAGAGAATAGGAGGACATGTGCACATTTAATTTGACAGGTGTACAGATGCAAAAATGATTGTTTAGTCATAATACACATTTGCTTTATCTAAGATATTGTATTATCAGGATGCGGGCTAATGGATCTAAGAAACTGGTCATAGCTTTATATGGAAATAATGTCACTATAGTGTGACTCATGCAGTAATTAATACATGAACAGATTTCAAGTGCACAGTCAAAAGTGAAAACCAGTGCACTTTACAACTCAAATTTCAAGCACTGACATATATTGTTTCAACATCACTACAAGGTCAAAGTGAGAGAGCGGACATCTAATAGGATACTTAAGGCAAGCTGGTGTCAAACTGCTGGCTCAAGTTTCAAAGGTCCATACACAACAGTGACCTGAGAGCACTATGTTACTCATACCTGTTAATCGTCTGCTTCATGGTTTTACATGCATAGAATTTCCCATCTTTCAGGCTCTGAGTTTTAAGCACCTCAGAAAATGTGCCCTCGCCGATTTTCTTTATTATTTTGTAGCCTTGAACAAAAAAAACAAAACAAAAAACAGACTGGTAAAAGAGAGGCATGCACATATATCTGTAATATTACTGCTCAGTTGAATTTCTGAATTGCAACAGCAGAAAAACGAAGAAGAGAGAAATCCTAGAGCTGCTCAATAGATATTTAAGTGCTATAACAACACCTTTTGGACACTTAAATGTGATGATTTTATTGAGAGTATCTTACTCGCACCTATTTTCAAACTAATTCACAGATTCGCTCCTAATCAATCAGAAAGTAATCAAATCTTCATCTGCCTAAACATCTAACAAGCAGAGGCCACGTTTCAAGTTAGATTCAGGGGTCCTTATCGAACTCTTTTCCCCATTTGGTTTAAAGATTTATATTTTTCAGTGTGACTTTGATTAATGTTATTTAGATAGAGCTCACAAATGTTCTCTTGCTTTAATGAGTGTAGAGGTAAACACTAGTTTTTCTCTTCCTTCACTTTGATTTCAATGGTAATTTGTATGTAAATTATTTAACATGTGCAAAGAAATAAAAACTCTAAATTGTTTATGATTAATTTTCTGTCAATCGATTTATCATTTCTTTAGTTTTAACCTTCCTGTTGTCTTCCCGTCCCCCCAAGTCAATTTTGACTGGTTTGACTGTTAATAAAGCATAACGTATAAATTATCACCCAATTCTGTGTTAGAATTTTTTGAGCCAACTTCACTCCAACTTATTACCACAAGTTTTTACACATATTTTGGGAAATCATATTAAATATGTCTCATTTAAATAAAATTATACCACATTTTTTAGTTAAAAAAAGCAGAAATTATAATTTAAAAAAATAAATACATTTAAGTTCAGAGGAAAATATGTTGCTGGATTATCACAAACTGGTACATGTCAAAGATTAGTCAGGATACTGTTTGGAAACCATTTCAGATATTTGAATGGCAGCACAAAATCACACCTGTTGTCCTCTTGGGTCAAAACCTGGTCAAAACTGAACTAGTCTGGTTTGACTGTTTAAAAAGCATAAAGTGCAAATTATCACACAATACAATGAAAGTAGTGATAATTATACTTGCAAAGAATAAAATATAGTATGAAACCATCCATGTGATTTTAAGGCAATTAGATTAAATAAATCCATATTTCTGATATAAAAGCAATTTTTAAATGGGTTAAATTGGACCAGAGGACAACAGCAGGGTTAAGGGCCCATGGCAAACATGATATATACACAGATACATTACACATGATGCTATAAAATCAAATATTGATATATTGAAGAAGAGCAGAATTAGTAGATTTTAAAGGTGCATCATCCCTCCTTTTATTACAATGCGGTGTTGACTACATGTAGTCTTAAGTCTTACATACATCCAACATACAGGAGGAAAACTGCTGTTAGGAAAGTTCAGCTCAGGTTTTTCACACTTTTTTTCTGGTCAGTCACCAAAGAACTGGTTAAAACTAACAAAACAACTCAATTTTAAGAAAGGACAGGCGTTATTACAAACGAATAAAACCACAGTAAAGTACTCCTAAAGGTCATATAGTAGCTAGCAAACATTACCTTTTGTCATTCCTGTCATCACTCCATATACTCAGTCAACTCATAACTTACAATGCATTCCTTTGACTCGCCGATTATATCATCCATAAAGTGCATGTGTGGACACGGCATTACAATATGAAGTTTGAAGAGAGATAGTGTTTTTACCCCGCATCTAGTTAATAAAGAAAAGAGACTAAAACACGCCTAACTGGTGCTAGCTTAGCACTGCTAGCAGAGCCCTGTTAGCTGACCGTCGCCTTGGTAACGGAGCACGCCTTCGCCCTCCACTCTGACCCGAGGAGGAAACTGGAAACTCCTCCACTGAAAATAATCTGACTTTAAAAAAGCAACAACGCATCAGAATATTATGACCTGCTATGCATGAAGGGGGGAAATGCCATCAAGCTGAATTATTCGCTTAAAGGCCCAAATCTTTGACGCACAGCAAAATAATTCTGCTCCTTACCTGATTTCCAGAGGTGGGTGGTGACCGTGTGCTCGCATGTCTTTGCAGTGTTGGGCTGTGGGTTGTTGTTCTGCGTGTCTGCAACATTGCCCTTGTTGCTCCTGTCGGTGTTAGGTGGTGTTTTACATGCATTTCGAAGGCTTGCCCTGTTTTTGACGTCAATAAGCCAATTTGAGTAGTGCATCATTAATGCACATTTAACGCTACAGAGCCTACCATGAGTTTAATGATGTCCTGAAAACTGTCCCTGCAAAAGAGCACAGAGCAGAGCGGGCCCACTGCTTTAATATCATAGCACAGCACAATGTTACCAGGCATCAAAGCATCCACACAATCACTTTGTTCACTCACGTTAGTATTGGAGCTCGACCGATATATCAGTCAGCCGATATTATCCGCCGATAAGCAAGGGTAAGGTAACGTATCTTATTGATCCCCCTAGAGCAGGGGAGTCACACTCATCTTCATTCAGGGGCCACACACAGCCCAATTTGATCTTATGTGGGCCAGTCCATTAAAAAGATGGAAGGAAGGAAGGAAGGAAGGAAAGACAGATGGAAGGAAGGAAGAGAAGCCAGGAATGAAAGATGGAAGAAAGAAAGAAAATGACAGATGGAAGGAAGGAAGAGAAGACAGGAAGGAAAGACGGAAGGAAAAAAGAAAAGGTGGATCGAAAGAAGGACTGAAGGAAGGAAAAGAAGACAGGAAGGAAAGTGGGCCGGATTGGACTCCTCAGCGGCCGGTTCTGGCCCGCAGGCCGCATGTTTGACACAGCTGCCCTAGGGGGAAATCCAAAATGGACACAATAGTACAGTGAAAGTGATAAAAATAAATAAAATACTGTATACAATAAACAATCTGTGTAAATAATCTGCAATTATATAAATGTGCAATATGCATACATTCCTGATATTATGCAGGTGTACAATGTTACTGGGATCTACATAAGGACAGTATGAGTCCTTTTAAGTGGGAGTGGGAGGTACTGGGAGCTGTGGTGATATATTGGTATAGGGGAATATGTTGTCTGATATGTGCCGGTATTAAAATAAAGATTAAAATAATATAAGCAGCATTTTATGTATATTTGATCCTTTTTCTTAATTCAAGTTTAATATATGTAGGTTGTCTGTGTGCTTGTTTGTTTGTTTTTTGTTTGCTGTGTTAAAAAAAAAAAATCATAGCTAATTTTAATTATTAAATTCACAGTGGTGTTTTTACTGTTTCGGAGCACTGATGTCAAGTTTATTCTTAAACTGTAATATATAAATATCCATTACATATCTTTGTCACAAGTAATTAATAAGCACATTTGAGGGATGTGTTTAAAAAAGTGTGTTTATGTGTATATATTCTGTACATATATCGGCCCATATATCGATATCTGAATTTTTTTTTACTCCCTAATATCGGTATCGGCCTCTAACATCCCGTATTGGTCGGGGTTTAGTATTATGTGTATAAAAGGCATGAATCTGCTTTTTTTGCTCTAGGTCGGCTTCCGTCGGGATATGCCATTGTGCGCATGTGCAGTATGTTATGCATGTTTTCCTTGCTGATGTTGCACTAGATATGTGAACACTTGCTTTCATTTTTACCTTTTTTATTTTCTAATTGTCGCCAGCTGTTAAGTGACAATGAAAACAAGATTCGCCACTGTGGATATCAGGGCAGTTATTGCCGAAATTAACGCCAAGTACGCGATATGCGCCTATTCCTTACATGTTGCTACTGACCAACTTAGCCTCCTCTGTGCTGGCCCTGGTTAACTTCATCTGCATTTGTTTACAGATCATTCATACATTTATTCTGCCTTTTCTCCTTTCGCAGCTACATTGGCATGAGGGTGAACAACGTGTATGACATCGACAATAAGACGTACCTCATCCGGCTACAAAAGTGAGTCTAAAGGTCTGAGCAAAGTTAACGTGACGCAGTACTTTACTTTACAGCTTGATGAGGCTTCACTTGAGCACACCAACTAAAGTCGTTTTTATAATAAATGCACACTTTATTACAGCTGATTCTTCTTTGTGTAACGTGTATTTATTTATTTGTCAGGGACCATGTACAATTGACATTTATCTCAAAGAGGACTACAAACACTAGAAAGGGTAAACAGACATAAGTACAACAGGGAGGGCAGGGTGGGTAGATACCGACACAAGCACAATATACATCAGGAAGGGTAGGAAAAACATAGTAATAACAACAATTCAGATAGCATGAGAAAACATGACCAAATAAATAAATAAATAATTTGTGTAAAAAATATGTGGTGGACCTGTATTCTAGGGTGGCAACTAATGATCATTTAATAGATTGAATAAAAAAATATAAAATAGATTAATCTGCAGATGATTTCCTCAATTATTTTGTCTGTAAAATGTCAGAAAATAGTACAAAATACCTGCTATAATTTCTTCATAGGCCCAAGTTAATGTCTTCAGATGTCTTTTCTTCTCTGATCGACTATCCTCAATCCAAAAACAGTCAGTTTTTTGATCATATAAAAGTGAATCACATAAAAGTCGTTACAATTTAGAAGCTTGTAATCAGCAAATGTTTGATGTTTTTACTTAAAAAATTACTTTAACAGCTATTAAGTTATCAAAAATAGTTACCAGTTCAAAGTCATACTTAAGTTAATGTCTTATCATGCAAGTGTATACATAAGACGGGCTCACAGTTTTTCAAGTCTGTCTGAAAACAATATTCAGTTGCCTCATATAAGCTTCACATCAACTTTTAAATGTATTTTTGCACAAAATGACTGCACATTGACAGCACATTTGATCCATATGATTTTAATTGCCAGAATGAACAGGAGAAATAATTACAGTGAGGAAACCTCTTCCCGTGTCCATAAGGGGGCCTGACCACTGTTTTGAGACAGACTTGTGAAATTGTGAACCTACCCTATAAGTATCATTAGTAAACGTTATCATTATGCATAAGAGGGTTCCCTGTCAATGTTAATTATTACTGATTATCTCAGATGGATTCAAGATCATTTAACACATTTATATTTATGCAATTGGGTGATAGGTAGTTAAATGTATAACAGTACATCAGATAATATTTACACTGGTCATATATATATTGTGTATATAAAATCTGAATCTGCAAAGTAACTACTAATAATAACTGTCAGATAAATGTACTAAAGTGGAAAAAGTACGAAGTAGCCTGAAAAGGAAGTACAGAACATGAGTAAATGTACTCGAGAGTGTAACTGAGTCTCATTCTCATCTCATCTCATCTCAGGCCTGACCACAAAGCGATTCTCCTGATTGAATCCGGCACCCGTATTCACTCCACAGACTTCGAATGGCCAAAGAATATGATGCCTTCGGGCTTTGCAATGAAGGTAAGAACATCTTGCTGTTTAGCTTTTATTGATTATGACTGTCCAACTATTCAACTATGTTATTGAGCACTTATTTTTTCAATCCCCAAATAGACTGTGTGTGTGTGTGTGTGTGTGTGTGTGTGTGTGTGTGTGTGTTCTTTCTTCTCTCTATTCGTTTTAATAAACCCTTTATCAGATCTATATCTCTGTAGTTTTTGGATTTGCTGTGATGAAGCTGAATATTTAAAGCACCTTTTTATCATAGTGTCGAAAGCACCTGAAGTCACGACGGCTGACCGAGGTTAAGCAGCTGGGGATGGACAGGATTGTTGACATCCAGTTTGGCTCTGATGAGGCTGCCTACCACTTGATTGTTGAACTATATGACAGGGTGAGAAAAAATTGTTGTTATGGTGCATATTAAACCTAAATATGACATCCTTACTGTTGTCAAGGTTCTTGATCGTGACATTTCTGCATGCTGTGTGGGGTTTGTGTGTTTGTTGGTCTGTCCATCTTCAGGGTAACGTCATTCTTGCAGACCACGAGTACACCATTCTGAATCTGCTGCGCTTTCGCACAGCGGAGGTAGAAGATGTCAAGATTGCTGTGAGAGAGCGGTACCCTGTGGAGAATGCCCGACCCCCTGAACCTCTCATCAGTTTAGAGCGGTAACCAACATCTCATTGTTGAGTTTTCAGACCACCAAATGGACGCCCTTCAGAATGCAATTAATGTATTACTACATCTTTTTTTCATGTAGACTCACTGAAATCATCAGCAAAGCACCGAATGGAGATCAAGTGAAAAGAGTCCTGAACCCTCACCTGCGTAAGTATTGTGGCAACAGATATTTATGAGTTTGTTTTATTTTTAATTGTCTTTTAAACAGCCTGAGCCATGTTTGATGTTCTTTCCCAACACTCCACAGCCTATGGAGCCACTCTGATAGAACATAGTTTGATAGAAGCAGGACTGCCGGGCTCTGTCAAGGTTGACAGCCAAGTCGATGCTGTCCAAGGTATAGTAGATCAGTTGGACTTACGGTTGTTACTGTTGAATGGTTTTCTATAAATCCATATTAATCACTATATTTGTTTTAAGTATAGTTGCACCTAAAATCCTGGAGGCTCTGCAGATTGCAGAAACATACATGGAAAAAACTGAGAACTATAGCGGCAAGGTAAGAGATCTTAACTTTTAGCCTTGTCGTTGAGGGATCTGGCTGCTTTGGGATCCTGTATTAAATTTGGTACATTGACAAATTCTGCTTTGTCTAATTAAAGGGTTACATCATTCAGAAGAGAGAGAAGAAACCAAGCTTAATTCCTGGCAAACCCAGTGAAGAACTGCTCACGTATGTCCTGTTTTATCTAACACACAGTTTGTGACAAAGGGGAATACTTTTTTCAGCTGTTTTATTTCAAATCATGGTGATGTCAATTAATTTATGACGATGATATCTACTTACAGTTATGATGAATTCCATCCATTCCTCTTTGCCCAACATGCCCAGAGCCCCTTTTTAGAGTTTGATACTTTTGACAAGGTAAATACTGAAATAACTGCTCATTTTAGTACCCTGTTTCAGGCAGATTTCGGATATCTTTTGGATGAATGTGATATAAATTCAGTTAATCCTTTGACCTAGGCTGTAGATGAGTTCTTTTCCAAGATCGAGAGCCAAAAGATCGACATGAAAGCCTTGCATCAGGAGAAGCAAGCTCTGAAGAAGTTGGAGAATGTTAAGAAAGACCATGAGCATAGGCTGGAGGCCTTACACCAAATACAGGTCAGCAAGTCAAGTAATACAGTAGATGCTTCAGATGATGACTCCTGCTCTCCCTTATGTGTGACTCATTCATGTTGTAGAGAAGAATTAACAGAAGTGCAAGCACATGACTTTACTGAAACAACCTTGTCTCATGTGTTGCAGGAGGTGGACAGAGTAAAGGGCGAACTGGTGGAGATGAACCTGCCTGTGGTAGAAAGGGCTTTGCAGGTGGTTTGCAGTGCACTGGCTAACCAGGTAGACTGGACTGAGATTGGCATTATCGTCAAAGAAGCACAAGCTGCTGGAGACCCCGTGGCCTGCGCCATCAAGGAGCTGAAGCTGCAGACCAACCACATCACAATGCTATTAAAGTGAGATTATCACTGTTAAAGAAGTACAGCAGACACTTCAGCTCACTGTTGCACCAAATTCCATATTTTGTGTGTGCCTTTTTTTGCCACCTAGGAATCCATATATTTCTGAGGAGGATCACGGAGAGGAGGAGGAAAAAGAGACGACTGAGGAGAAGGGGAAGAAAAACAAAAATAAAGACAAAGGACAAAACAAGAAGCAGCAAGGAAACAAGCCCATGTTGGTGGATGTGGATCTCGGCCTGTCAGCGTATGCCAATGCCAAGAAGTAAGTGTAGATGTAAGCCTTTATGCACAGAATTGAGCATGATGTGTGTGTGAGAGTGACAAGTGTTTTTACTGTTACTCTCCACCATTTAAGGTACTATGACTGCAAACGCAGTGCTGAAAAAAAGGAACAGAAAACTATGGAAGCAGTAGGTAAGGTAAGAAAACAGTTTTATCCTCCAGTCATTTTGAAGGACCGTGTGATGAGAAGAGCTGGTAACTTTGTCCGTATGTAAACTCAGAATTTATTGTTGTTTAAAGGCTATTGTGATTATTCATTGTAACTAGGACACACTGATTTTTTACCCTCATAACCACTGATTAATGACACAAGACAGCTTTGCAGTTGACACTTCATTTACCATTAAATGTTCTTCTGTTTTCATCTCATTCAAGGCTATGAAATCTGCAGAGAAAAAAACACAGCAAACACTCAAAGAAGTCCAAACAGTGATGACCATTCAGAAGGCCAGAAAAGTCTACTGGTAAAACACAGTTGACCTACCCATACATATATTCAGACCTTGTCACAATTCATTATGTGTATTCGTTCTTGACAGGAAGTTAACATTTTACTCTCAACTATCTCTCCTCTTACGGCAGGTTTGAGAAATTTCTGTGGTTCATCAGTTCTGAGAATTACCTCATCATCGCAGGACGGGATCAGCAACAGAACGAGATGATCGTCAAGCGCTACCTCCGGGCCGGTAACAGATAAACATCCACACACTTCTTTTAAATACATCAAATCTGGAGCTTGTTCATCTCATCACGCGTACCTCGTCTTTGTGCTTTGTCAGGCGATATCTACGTTCACGCTGACCTCCACGGAGCAACTAGTTGTGTCATCAAAAATCCCTCAGGTAATCCCTCAGTGGGTCAACTTGATCGTTTAAATTTACGATGACACTTGATATTACATTTCAAAATAATTTTCATGCCCTCTTATTCTTCATCCTATTTCTACAGGTGATCCCATCCCTCCTCGTACCCTGACAGAAGCTGGCACTATGTCCGTGTGTTACAGCGCTGCTTGGGATGCCAAGATCATCACCAGCGCCTGGTGGGTCAATCATAATCAGGTCAGTCAAGAATAAGTTTGTCATGTTTTTAAAAAATTATTTTTGCTTCAGTACTGATTGGTGATTATATTTCATGGGAAGAAAACCATTTTGTTTCCTTCTCTTTTAGTTTTTCTGACGGTTGAGCTTTCAGATATTACCCAATCAAATCTGGGAACAATATATCCAACATTTCCTAATTTTCATCACTAGAAGAGTTTGTGAATTATGTATCATTAATTATTTACTTACCAGTATCAAAACTGTTATTTTTTTTCAGGTGTCTAAGACAGCTCCTACTGGAGAGTACTTGACTACTGGAAGTTTCATGATCAGAGGTATGACATGAGAGAATTTAAAGAGTCTTTTTAAGGCACCAAAACAAAGTATGAGGATGTTCAACACGCAACATAACATTTGATCTATTTCTCCTCAGGAAAGAAAAACTTTCTGCCACCTTCTTACTTGATTATGGGCTTTGGCTTCCTCTTCAAGGTAAACTATTTATTACTGTGTGTGTGTGTGTGTGTGTGTGTTTGCACCCTCTAACAATAGTTTAATGCTTCCCTCTGCGCAGGTAGATGAGCAGAGCGTGTTTCGGCATAGAGGGGAGCGTAAAGTGAAGACGGTGGAGGAAGACATGGAGGAGGTCACATCCGGAACCTCTGAGCTGTTAGAGGAGGAAGAGGAGCTGATAGGTAGCACGCATTAAAAATACGGACTTCATTTAGTGTTTGATGGTACTGTACGCAGGCAGGTGTGATGGATTCTGTTGCATTTGCAGGTGATGAGAGCAGTAATGAAGATCAGGGTGAGGAAAGAGCGGAAGGTGATGAAGAGAATAAGGAGATGGAGAAGAAGATAAAAAACGCTGCTATTCCTGAGGAGCCTGCGGCAGACACAGGGAAGATGCCGTCAAAGCAGAGCAACATGAAGGAGGAGGAGGAGGAAGAGGAGGAGGGAGATGGGGCTGGAGAGGAAGACGGTGAAGAATTCAGCTTTCCGGATACTACAATCTCCCTGTCTCATTTACAGCCCAAGAGGTGATAGTACCAATGAAACAAACGCTACAGTCATTTCAGATCTTTCTACAAGCTTGAATGACTTCAGCTTACATTAACTTGTGTCTACTTACTTCTAGGGGCGCTCAGAACCCTGGCTTCAAAAGGGAAGAGACGCCTCAGGTAAGTTACAATCTTTGGCCACATGCATTTTAGTAATTTCATCTAAGTAAAGGGGCATAACACTACATAATAATAAATTCATGAATTTCTCTTCAGGCTGAGGCAGACTCACAAGGGACGAAACACATGACTGCCAAGCAGAGACGGTGAGTGAATAAATGAATACCATGATCCATTTCCTATTTAGCTCCACTCCTACTCCACCTCCGCAACAGGTGCAGTTAAGACATTTGGTTGGTTTGAGTTAAAAAAAAGGAGGAAATATTCCTCACTTAAGAAGTAGATGCTCTATAAGTTCTATATTTTATGAAGCACTTATAAAGAGTTTAGAGTGTCTCAAGTGTAAATCTTCAGGTCTATTTTGTCGTTGCCACTAGAGAGAAGAAAAAGAAGCAGAAACCGGAAGGTGTTGACACTGAGGAGAAGACAGAGGTTACACCTGGTGGATCAGCAGTTGAACAGGTATCCAAAGGTGGAGGAGGCCCCTCCCAGCAGCCACTGAAGAGAGGCCAAAAGGTAAAACCAAAGTTTAAAGATAAGATTTTTTTTTTGTTGTGCTTCGACCAAATATAAAACATAGCATTAAAACCTTTAACAACACATGCATGTGTCATGGCTCTGTGGATGGCAGATGTTCATGGTCTGTTGGCCCAGACAACAATTATTAGATGCATTGCAATTAAATTTTGTTTAAACATTCATGGTTCCCTGAAGATTTATTCTGATGACTTTGGTCATCTCCTGACTTTTCCTGTAGCTGCTCCATGAGGTTTACATTTGTTATTTTGAATGAAATGTCCTAACGGCTAATGGATGGGTTGCCATGAAATTTCGTACACACATTTATGCTCCCCTCAGAGTAAATTGTAATAACTTAGCTGATCCCTTAACTTTTTTATTGAGCATGTTAACATAGTGATGGCCTTTTAGTCTTGTTAAAACATAAAGGAAAGAGGGAAAAAACCCCAAAATAAACCATTTCCAGGACAATTATTAACAATTATAAAAAGCCCCAGAAATTTTTTTTTCCCATGATTGCACCCAAGATGCTCAAATATTTGTGATCCAAAATCACTGTATATGAAATTATGTGACAAAATATTTGAATTAGGTAATACAGGAGTTGAATCATATCCAGAATGAGGTTAAGAGGTTTTACAGACATCACCAATTGAATTGCATGTCAAAGTGGACTTCATTCATGGATAAATCTTGAACTTTAACTGGTGTGTGTGTGTGTGTATCATATCAGAACAAGTTAAAGAAGATCAAAGAGAAATACAAAGACCAGGACGAAGAGGACAGAGAGCTCATGATGCAGCTGCTCGGGGTGAGAAAGATTCAAAAGTTTCCATGACACCATCTACTAAAATTATTTGTCTTGCAGTTCCTCAACACAGACATAATAAATAACATCATAAGTGCTCTTCTTCTTAGTCAGCCGGTTCAAAAGAAGAAAAGGATAAGGGGAAGAAAGGAAAGAAGGGAAAGGGAAAAGAGGAGCCCATCAGGAAACCAGTCATTCAGAAACCACCTCCGAAACCTCGCAATGTGGAGACTGTAGCAAAGAAACCAGAGCAGACAGGAGGAGAAGATGAGGAGGGAGGGCCCGCTGAACAAGAGGATAAGGTAGACATGCTGACTCTTCTGATCTCACCAGATATGAATTTTTACTACTGTTTTGATGTTTAAAAATGGAGCTGTCCTCTTTTCCAGGAGGATGAAGCTGACCAGGACAACCCTGGAGCAGAGGTGGGTTTTTAATGTGGAAAAAAAAGTTGTCATTATTTACTTCTTTAATATCCTTTTTAATAACACACAATTCATTTTAACTCACCAGTATGTTCCATTAGTATAATTGTGTTTTCACTATGTGTCGTCTCAGGAAGCAGAGAATCTGCTCACCTCTCTGACAGGCCAACCTCATCCTGAAGACGTGCTGCTGTTTGCTGTTCCAGTCTGTGCTCCCTATACCGCCCTCACCAACTTTAAGTATGTGCATCACAACAATTCACTCTCTGTGTAAAAGAATGGGCTGCATAGGCTAATGAGTAATATATTTACCCACAGACACAAGGTGAAACTGACACCAGGCGCTCAAAAGAAAGGAAAAGGTAAGTATCTATTGTTAATATGCATAAACCCTCTCCTCTGTTTTTAGTGTCAGTTTACTTTTACAATGGATAGTAATATAATTTTTTTGTTCCTGCCAGCTGCACGCACTGCAGTTTTCAGCTTTATGAAAGCCAGAGAAGCATCAACTAGAGAAAAGGACTTGTTCCGCAGTGTCAAGGTAAATAATTTGTCTTTTGGTCATCTGTTAAGTTCCATTTACAGTCATTTGTAGTGAGGAATTATTAATTTTTCAATCAACAGAGAATAAGGCTACAACTTAACAATTAATGTTAAATTTCATGAACATTTAATAATTTATCAAGTGAAAATGTCCAACATTGACTCAGATTTTCAGTTTTATGATTGTAAATTAAATATCGAGTTGGACTATAAATTGGTGATAAAAGTACTTCACAGTTATGACATGTTATAATCTCAATCAGGGGTTTTCAAAGTCTGAGATCATCAGCCAAAGAAAAAAAAAGCCACCCCCACTCCACTTAATTTACTTATTTGACGTACTTCAGACTACACCAAATACATAAAGGGCTTCCTGAAAGTATGTGTTTGTTTCTGACTCTGGGAAAGTGGGAAAACCAGTTAAATTCCCCCCAAACTACTGTATCTGTCTTTAACCAAATCACACACATTTAGGCTATTCTCCTCTTGATAACAAATTCATTCACTTAGCATCCCCTGAAACAGTTTGGAGCCCCCTTGAGGAGGGCCGTCCCCCACTTTGAAAACCTCTGATCTAAACAAATCTTTGTTTGTAAAGATAATCTACAGATGAATCTGTAATGAAAATGCCTTAATCATATGGTAGTTGTGTTTCTTGGTATCAGAGCTATGGGTTCACTAACTTCATCTTGTGTTGCAGGATACTGACCTATCCAGAAACATTCCAGGCAAAGTTAAAGTGTCTGCTCCGAACCTGCTGGCCTCCAAGAAGAAGTGAGATGGGTGCAAACACACCTGGCAAGAAGTGTGAACTGCACAGTGTGATGCAGTTCAGTGGGACAATACAGACTTCATTTATATTTCAAACATGAGAGTTAACATCTGATCACCTGTATTAAAAAAAAGCCCTTGTTTGGATACCATTTGTATTTGTTGACCAAAAATGTGTTGGAAATGAAAACCATGTAAATGAATACCTCGAGTAACGGAACACAATTTTGTGGCATGTGTTTATTCTTTGAGTACAAATCAACAGTAGGCATTGTATTCTACAATAAAAAAACACCAAGGGAACATTGTGCAAACCAGGCAAATACAAACAAAGCCCTACTGATATGAGGCATTTCAGTGCAATGTGGCTCAACATCAGCATATTTGTAGTATTTTCAAGTTATTGATTAAAATGCTACAGGAGCCAATTAAAAGGCTTCAAAAGCCTTTTTTTTCTCTTTTTTTTTTTTTAGTAAATCACACTTTAAGAAAACAAACCACACATTTTCTCACAAATATATAAATAACTATATATACAAATAAAACTAGAAGGAACCTTTCTGTGGCTTCAGAGTAGATAGTCGTATGTAGCTTAAAGCACTAGTTTGAGGTCTGTGTGAACTTAAGCAAGCGACTCATGTTGTTAAGTTGGTTAAATTTCTGAGGAAGACTCACGAAAACCACTACAACCAATTGTCTGATGCATGTGTTGTTCATTTTAGGGACTAGAACTAATCCCTTGACCCTTGGGTATACCTGCAGGATGCACTATATTCTTTTGGAGGAAATGGAGTTGCTGAACCACAAAGCTGAAGTTCTGCCCCCCTTTACAAACTTTATTCTTTTCTCCCATCCCTGACTAACACAGTGCACTTTCCTTTCAATGGTCTTTCTTAAAAGCTTTAAACAAGTGGGATTTTGTGTTTATTGTTTAGTTGGTTATGCAGGTATCTACTACTGTGCTGGATAATACAATCTCAACACCTCATTTTAACTAAGATAATATAACGTTTGGGTTTTTCTCCCCATCAAACAACGCCCTTTCATTTTATAACCCAGCACAGCAGCAGACATCCATCTACAGAAAACATGAACTATTAACATTTCCACTTTTTCAAAGAAATAACGAAAGAAGCCCACCTGTGAAATGATATCAAACATTATAACCCGTTTTAAGGGTTGCCTGCAAATCTTAGTGTACCAGTCAGGACGTATTTCCAACATCCACAGCTGTTCACTTGACATATTTTTTTAATGCAAGTGTGCACACACATTAAACTAATACTCTAAAAAAGGACTACCTGCTTTGAGAGTCACACTCTCCTGTCCGTCCATCCATCCATCCAAACATATTCGTCCTTTAATCCTCTGGACTAGATTGATGGCTTCTTCATTGTCTAGGAGCCCAGTACGTTGATGCGTGTCATTCTCTGTTTGAGGCTGTGCAGGAGGTGTTTGGGCAAGCAGTCCCAATAACTAGCCAAATGCTCTCTGTGCTGCAGAACGGTCTCCATACAAAACCTGGAGAGCAGAGAAATGCACCCATGAATGCACACGAGGACAGAGAGGGACAACATTTCAGTTGGAGAATTTGTACACTAATGAATTGTCTTCCACTTTTGCACACACTCACCGAACTAGTGATTTGGGCTGAACATTGAAGACCAGTAATTCATTACTGTGAGCCTGTCAAAGTGGAAAGAGGTGCAAAATTCAGTAATAGGTACACTGTTAATATACTGCATGTGATATGATGTTATGAAGCTTACGGCTCTTTGATGAGCTAACAGGTTGTTGGCACACCCTCCAAAAACAAACACCTCCCCATCAGGGCCAGCGCATGCTGTGTGCCACAGTCTGAAACACACAAGCAAATACACTCATGATATATCTATATACAGTAAGTACAGTACAAACATGGTATTCACAGTAAGATGAGACATTTACCTGGGGCTCTCTGTGTGACTGTGTTTAAACTTCTTCCATTCATTTTTACTCACACAGTAGAGCCAAGCATCACCTGTAAAACATAAGAAGATCTACATGAGAGAAGGGCATCATTTTGAGGTGGTTAGGATTATTTGTGACTCCGGGACTCACTCAGTGTCTCCCTCTCTGTGGTGAAGCCTCCAAATAGGAAGATGTGGTCTGATGACACAGGAGTGAAGGAGTGCCAAGACCGGCCTACGGGACCCTGCTGGGGAACGCTCCTACAGCAAAGCAGGGAGAGATCAGAGGGAACATTAGAGCAACCAAGACAATCTCCATGTGTGCTCTGATGAGTAAACGGCAAAAAAAAACAAATTTCTGTAAGGCAACACTCACATTTCATGCCACTCCCATGTGTCCAGATCTATGTAGTACAGGTCATTTAGTCGGTAGTTCTGTTGACCAAATCAGATTTGTCAGGATTAGTACACAACACAAGTGAGGCACAAACGATTTGGATTATAAAAGGTTAAAGACACCCTGTTTTTTTCTTCCCTACCTTATACCGTCCTCCAAACACATAACCTCTGTTACCAACTGTGGCACATGCATGGGCTGCTCTGGGTGACGGGGTGTTCCCCTACAACAGCAAAAAGACAACGTAAAACATTTTTCTGCCATTTATCCAAAAATCCCAAACCAGTCACAGGTATATATGAAAAAGATTCCACATGTGTTCACCGTTGTGATGGGCTGACTCCATGTACATGTCTCCAGGTCCAGGATGTGGATATGATTGTTCCAGCCTCGCCCAGGGCTGTCCCACTGAAATAAAAGAAATTAAACACAGGGAATATTTCACCATTTGAAGTCAAAAAACAATTACCAATTGTTCTGGTATGTTGATATGTTTCTGCCTAAATTCAATTTGGAAATACATTATGTGATGTCATAAGAAGATTTTTGTTCACAGACCATAAACGAAGACGATTCATCATATTCAAAAGTTCCTCGATGGAGTCCCTGTGCAGCGTAGCCATATCCTCCAAAGAATATAAGTCTGTGGACAAAATATCCAAAAAATGTCATTCATCTTTACAAGAAAGCAATCTGTATTGTATTATCATGATTACATAGCTGAAACTAAATTCTTAATAGCTGAATGAATACGCTTTGTATCAAATTTAACATCATTCGTCATTCAGAAAACCCACTGATTTTCTGTTCATAACGCCTTGTCAAAAAAAAAGAGACATTTCTTGGCAAAACCAGACAGTTCTAGTTAACTACGTGCATCTTTTACATTGGAATCTAATATTTCATTAAGCGCAGCTTGCCCAAGCATATTAGGCAAATAGCTGGTATTTGGAAATAATGATGTCAACATTTCATTTCAAACTCATATTCATCTCTCACCTGTTCTTCTGAACCCAGCACCCTAGCTTGTCCTTGGAGGATGGAGGGAGTCCTTTAAGATCCCTCATTTCCTCCCAGACGAGGCTGGGAGCCCTGAGCGGCAGGCGGTAGATCTGTAAAGCACAGCCACAGAAAACCGGAGCTCTGACAAGACGTTCAGCACAAATTGCACACGGACATTCCTCAAGGTCTGCTCGGCACATGTAATGCAATCAAACGAAAAAACACATGCTTAACGTCACACACAAGCTTTACCCTGTTTGTGTTTCCTCGGGCGTGATGACCTCCAAATAGGTAGAGGACTCCATCGACACACACCCCACAGCTGCCTGACATGGACGTGTGCAGATTACCTCCAGCTACATGCTTTGTCCTGTAAATATACGGACAATTTACACATTTTGTGATCTGCATATAAGACAAATTTAATGTTGATGACCAGGTAAACACTTAACAATACATGACTTAAATGCAAAAGGCTATTACCATACTCCTGACTCCATGTTGTAAGTCCAGATCTCATTTCTTGGCAGGTACAAATCAAAGAATCCATGGTTTTGAGCATTCTTGTTAAGAGGGGAAATAAAGCGATTCAAATTAATATGCACATTAATATGCAATCAGTGGACACACTTCATACATGTATTGAGAATATATATATCTCATGAACTCCTTACCTTGTAACCACCCCACACATACATTACATTCCTGTCAACCACTGCAATATGACCACTGCGCTCAGCTGGGGAGTCCAACTCAAACGACTCAGATGCTTCAGTGTCCAGTATTGGTTCATCTTCCACTTCATCCTCTTCATCGTCGTCCTCATCCATATCGTCGTTTACAATCCAAGCGAAAGCTCGATCATCTCCATCTCTGTCTGAGTCATTGTCATCCTCTTCAGCTGGAAGATCCCCCATGTCTTCCTCCATGTTTGCCATTCTCTCTGCCATTGTCCGTCTCTCCTGTCTCCTATCAGGACGTGTGGTAGGGGAGAAATCATTTTGGTTAGTGCTGATGCGATTAGGTAATCGAATAAATGGTTTGTTCCCACCCCTGATAAGTAGTCGAAAAATAGGCTGCTACAACATAAATGACCCACTTTCAGAGCCCAGTCGATGTTTGCAAATGACAGTGTTTTTCAGCTAGCTATCTGCAGTATAATAGAGAAAAGGGCATCTACATGTTCTCACTGTAAGGTAGTATTTACGAGATTCATGCTTTCTTTGCAGCACACGTCTCAATTTTGCTGCTAAATCAGGAAATAGCAACTAGCTGCCAACGATTAATGCTGCTGACCTACTTCGCTAGCTTAACTATTCAGGTGACAAAATCATCGGCGTCAATATGTGTGTACTTGAGAAAAGACAGACCGAGGCTACGACTTAAAAGATGTATTTAAATAAATTGCCCTCAAACTAGTTGGCTGGTCAGCATGCTAGCGAGCACCAAACAGCTGCTCGTTGCTTTTAGCTGCACAGCGTTTTTAAACTTTAAATGCTAACGTTAGCGCTTTTATATATATAGTCACGCCATAAACCCAATGTGTACCCAATCCTAATAGTGTCGACGCTATTGTATGGTGCAATTAATTCGCGTATTGCCTGTGACTTACCTAGTCAGATGTTTGTTTTCAAATTTCAAAAGCAGTAAGCCATATGTGTGAGGTCATCACAAGAATTCTGGGGGCACGACCGGAAGTTACCGACGTATAAAATCCACCATCTTGATAAGGTCAGCCTCATAGGAGAGTGGTGAAGTCATGGATATATCAAAACTGCTTTTATAACCAAGCCCTCATGTTTGGTATGGTCATTGCAAAAAAGAAGAGAAACAAAGTGATGTTTTGATTTGTCCAATAATTTAATTTAAGGTTGTTTGAACAATTTCATTTACATTTAGGCATACATCCTCTGTGTGACCATGATAATAACTTTGTCCCCCTTAAAACCCCTGGCTGGCACCCCATACAAAATATAAATAAATATAAAATAGTTGCACATTAAAGCTATCACAACATATTTCATACAGTTTTTCTGTCCATATTTCCAATATAGTCAAGTTTCATATCCCATTTCAAAACTACTATTACTATTCCATTTTGTAGTTTATTTCATTTTAGTAAGTAAGTTTTTGTTTGTTTTTTCAAATATTATGACCTTACTTTTGCTCCATTTGTATTGTTCTGTATTGTGTTTGTGCGAGCAAACATCCAGACACATTTTATATACGAAACATAGATACAGCAGCCTATTGCTTGCAGATATGAAGATTTAAGTCGACCATTCTGCCGGTGGATGCAAAAGTGTGAACTGTATCCGTTATGTAGAACACCAAAGACAAGCTAACCAATGGAATTATGTATATTTACCCTTTTAAACTGATATTAAAGATAATTTGCAGTAATTTGCCATTATATGCAAAGCAATGTCATTTAAAAACTCTACAGCTCTACCTATGTTTGCTTGTCTTCTGGGAGGATTGCTCAGTGAATTTGTCCATATTCAAACTAAGGCTGGGAATCATGCATACACACAGATGTCAGGATGTTCAGGACAAAGAATAAAACCTTTATTATTCATGACAGAACATACATAAAGATACATACAAATTTAAAAAAACTACAATCTGATTAATTACAAGTCCATTTTAAACATACAGTATCATACAAAGACATTGTACAAAAAAACACACAGCTCCGCTTGTAATTCCACTCTCTCTTCTCCTTACAGTCCTTGAAGTTTGCTGTAAAAGCATAACACAGAACACAGATAAGTATAAATATTAATGATTGTTAAAACTACAGTTATCTGTGGTGAATGACCTGAAGTGAAAAGGAAAACTTAAAGAGAAACATATCTCACCTGTCCTCAACAGTTCTGTTGGATGGGTAGTACACCTTAAATGTAAAGCCACTTTTTGGAAATGAGCCCTGTTATAATAAATGACAAAATATAGTGATACATATCACATGAGCGCACATTGAGAATACAACAGAGCATAAAAAAATTAAATCTGTCAAAAGATAAATAAACTCTGCTCTTGTGTTTCTTACCGGGTTGACACATAGGCAGTCTGAGCTGGTGATGCTGAAGGGGTCGTACTTGTCAGCGAAGATCATGACATCAGGGACTGGGTACACACGCATCGAGTAGTCATACGCCCAGAATACAGGACTGACATGCAGTGGCAGTGGAGTCAAGTGACCCTGGGACAGGATGGTCTTAACAAACTGAGAAGAAGGAAATGACAAGATCATTCTTTTACAAAAACAAAAGGATTTATTACACTCTGTGTCTGTGTAATGCAAGGTATTTGTACAGGTTTGTCCAGAGAAACTGATGCTCACATGATTCGGTATGTCAAGATTGTTGTTGGGCAACCGGATGCAGTTCCTGCACATCTTGTTGACCAGGTCTTCCCTGATAATGATGATCTCCTGGCTGCAGTACTGGATCCTGACAGAGAAAGCATGCCATCAGGTAAAGGTTTCTAAAAACAGACATACTTCCAAAATGTCATGAATCTACTAACAGTTTTACACATCAAACTCATGTCTGTCACCTCTAAAATCACGTGGTGTATTGGACATTTAAAAAGTAAAAAATATAGTTGTTCACTTAATGAAAGCCTCATATCTCTTTTACCTGCAGGGGTTAGTAGTGAACACGGAAAATGGCACCCTCTGTATGAACTCCTCAGTGATGTGATCTGCCAAGGGAGGCCTGAGGGAGACATATTTATATATACATTTGTCTGAACCAGTGATGTTGTAAACCAGGTGTATCTGAATGTTTACCTTGGCAGGATGGTGCTTGTACCAGGGTCTTCAGGACCAGGAACAAACACAAAGCGGCTACTGCAGGTTTAAGAAGACATTTGAGTCAAACACAATGTTTTATCAACAAGACCATGCAAAGTTAAGAACACACCATAGCAGATCATCCTACCTGCTGTGAATGTTTGGGTGTGCACATATTATATCAGCAAGAGCCTTCAATGACTCTAAAAGAGAAAAATGAACAAGATTTAAAAATGCTGCCATTTATTCATTTATTTCAACTCTTAAGGGACACAGAAGTGCAGTACAATGTGGTTTCAATGAGTCTAACCTTTGAGTGATTTGATCTGTGTTTTTCCATATGGCACAGAGGAGAAGTTTCCACATAAAATGAAACAGGTGGGAGGCATCGCAGCATAGCCTGTAAAAAAAAGAAAAAAAGATTATGCTCAATGTGAGTGGTTTGTATTCTTTAAATTTACAAAAAAACAATTCACATATTACTGGTCTCAAAGTAAAGTGAAACCTGGCTAATACCAGACCTGAGAACATTAGGTTGAGCTTTTCCATCACTTCAACACTGTCCAGCCACACATCAGAGACAATTATAAACATGGCATCCTCGTTCTCCTCCTCCAGCTGCTTCAGCTTGGCTGACGCCTTCACTGAAGTGGTGGACGGACCTCCAAAGAAGTTAACATTGCCGTAGTAAGCCCTGAAAGTACAGCAAGTATTATGTGGTGAGGACACAGGAAGACTGTCTAGGGAGCTTATATAATAATGTTGGATTCAGTTTGAGTTGGTGAAAACTGAGCTAATGAATTCAGGCAGAAAATAATAATTATGGTTCATTCATAAGAATCTGTTTTTTTTATAAACTGAACTATTTCTACATGAGTGAAATCTCCTGTAAATGGTGAACTAGATGTTAAACTTTTCTTAATATATTGTTATGTAATTGAAGACACTCTGCTAACGAGCGATGTTGATCAGATTTACCAGGTCTGTTCCCAATGGCAATGCTGTGAACTATCAACAACAAGGTAAAACAACTTCACCACTGATTGGTCTCTGCTTCAGTCTGTAATTAGAGTTTGTGTGAACTCACTGACCTCGTGCCTGATGAAGGCTCTGTTGGTGGGAATCCAAAACCATTGACGTGGAAAACAGAGTCTTCGTACCAACCTACAAGAAAGAAAGCAAGCAATCAACAGAAAGTGTTGTGCTTATGAATATAATTATCTAAAAGTGTAGGAAAAAAACAATTACATTTTTCAGATTTATCTCTTAAAATATTCTATTTAGTGTTTTTTATTTTATTGTTGTATATATGTGTTATAATTGCACTTTAAGGTCCTTTTTCTTAGTTTATATTTTTTTTGTTGTATATACAGTATATATATATGTTATAATTGCATTTTAAGGTCCTTTTATTTAGTTTTTAATTTTATTGTTGTATACATTTGTTTTTGTATGTTTTTTCTATATCACTATTTTTTGAGCTGCTGTAGCAATGAATTTTCCCCACTGTGGGATCAATAAATTGATCTTATCTTATAGTTATACGCAACCTTACCCTCTGCCAAGACAAAGCAGGATTCTGTGTATAGGCCGTTATGAAACTGGTGAGAATCTAGTTAAGGTATAACGTCCACTGTAAAAGTCACAAAATGTTGCATAATATAACATTTTCTTTTTGTTGACAGCCTCCAATGAACAGATAAAAGGATATTGCTTTGGACATGTCCAGCTGTACTGTTCCACTTGGGTCCTCCAGGAAGAATTTACCCTTAAAAATAAAAAATATAAATCTTTTAGAAACTGGATGAAAAATATACATTGCAAATTCCTAATTTTCAGTGACATTACTTCTGCTGTTCTGGACTTCTCCATCTCCATCTGATCTGAAATGAATGCTATCTGCGCCACTCACCTCCTTTAGTTGTGTGACCATCCCGAGTACGATCACCTCTCCCAGTTTAGATGTGCTACCAAGTAGTGCTTCAATTGTCTTCAGCTGGAACAGACGAATCACAATCAGTCTGTTAGTCAAATGTGTTTCATTTTCAATTTCCAGCTGTTAAGGCAGCTCAGTTAAGTGCAGTATCTCAAGAGGAAAAACTGCAAATACATTTACACTTTTTAATAAACAAATAATCAAAATAGTGGTGAGGAGAGAGTAGTTTATGATTCAATACCTGAAATTTGTTTTGACCCTCTTCAACAACAGCTCCTATTGCAGGTGGGGTGAAGAGCTCGTGCCGATGTGTACGCTACAAAAAAAAATTCTCTATTTAAGTACGACAAACAAACTGCAAACAACAGTAAAGGAGTGAATCAGTTCTCAAGTCTGGAAAGTCAGTCATGAAGCAGAGCTCACAGACCTGTTGTAAAATTGTGTAGCGCTCCCTGAACAGTTCAGCTTTGTCCCTGGCCAAACCACACAGACTCGGGGCCGGATGAGTCGTCATGCTGATGCTGAAAAAGGTTGAAATTAAAACACTTTGCCTGAGTCTGGAGTAAAATTTAATTATTTTAGGTTCATTTTGACACAAAGGAGAGAGAAAACTTTCATTTACTTACGGAACAAATTTTTTACGCTCCGTACTGTAAATGTATCTGGGAACATCAAAGGCTCCAATGATGTTGAAAACATTATCTCTGAAAAAAAGTGAACCAGCTTATATAAGTATATTTTTTCCTAAAGGACAATAATGCTGATTATACAGATTCATCTAATTATGTGCTGAACATCTATAAGACAAAATATAGAACATATAGGCAATTGCTGCATTATTAAAATACAGCATAGTTGCATTTTTCAAGCTGAAATGCAAAACCTTTGCTGGTTTATTGCTGTCAAATGTGACTTGTTTTTCTTTGTCTTAACTTACTGCAAATGTAAGATTTTTTGATTTTGGACCGTTGATTTGACAAAATAATACTTGAGTAAATCAACTTGGTCTCCAGGATGTCATGATGGACATTTTTTCACCATTTTTGATGTTTTATTGACCAAAATGATTAATCGAATAATTGTAAAAAATAATCTTACGACTAAATGATAATAAAAATAACTGTTAGTTGCTGCCCCAATCTATTTGACCCAAAATACTAACTACAGGGATAAACCTAATCATTTTAGTCATTTCAGTACAATTGCAAAACACTTGCAGACTGTAACTTTACAAAAGTGAAATACTGGTGCTTTTAGTACTTTATTAAAAAAACCCTATCAATATTCTAAACATTTTATAGATGATCAGTTAAACAGAAAAACAAAACACTGATTGGTAATAACAGTTGTTAGTATCATCCCTACTTACATGGTTTCATCACAAGACTGAGTGCAGTCCTGCACTGCAATTTCCACCACAGACAGCTCGATCATACTAGTGGACACTGTTGGAAAACACATATGGTCACGACTGAAAACACACTTAAGACAAAAACAGTAGCAGAAATAAGCAGGTTGCGAGCTATATACGCTGTAACTGAATGAACTATACTTACACGGTTGCTTTTCCACTGCATCCAGGACCTTTTCAATAATATCCTCCAGTTCAGAGGAATCAACAGACTCCAGGACCTCCACAAGGTACCTGCTGGCTTCACTGGAGCACATAACAAAAATAAACCATGACAATCTACACAAAACATGGTCTGTTAGCATTGTTTCTTCCAGTGTCATCACTAGTATGAAAATAGAAAAAGGGTACATTTAATGGAGAACATTTACATGTGCTCACTTTTGCAGGAAACATCTGATATTTCTCAACTGGTTTTAAATTTAGATTTTCTGAAGCTATTGGAACTATATTAACATTTGAGATGTTCTGAATTGTTATTTCCTTACTTGGGAGATGTTAGAAGGTTATAGATCAATCATTCAATCAAACATTGTTTATATAGCATCTTTCATACAGGCTAGTGTAGTTCAAAGTGCTTCAGCAGATAATAAGGGAAGGTGAAAACATAAAGAAAGGAATAAAAACAATGAAAGAACAAAAGCAAAGAACAAGAGAAAATACGGATGATTGAAATGTTAAGAAAATTTAAATATATAAATATTAAATGTACTAAGAATACTAGAGAGAACTCGCTAAATTAGTTGAAGTGTCAATAGAAACAGGGAAAGGGTTTGAAGTAGTGTTGAAGCAGTGAAATGAGTTAAAGTGACAGCTAATGGATAGAAATGAATTCAGGTCAAAAATAAAACTGAGCTCAAGTCAAAGTGCTTAAAACTGCTGGACTGTCAGTTGAGGTAAAATTAGTGAAACCTCATTGACGAAAGGCGGCTGAAAAGACATTTATAGGCTTTGAGACCTGCGTTATGCCTTTGAGATGACTCATTTATGTATTGTGTGAATCTTTATGGCTGCACGGGTTTACATTTATTAATGTTACAAAATCAGCAAAAACATTTTTAAACAATAAAACCATTAAGAAAAAGAAACACATACGGTCGTAGTATAAGTCCTCGCATCTTGAATCCAGCGCACACTTTCGTCTTTATTTTGCGAACAACATCCATGATTGTTGCTGTATATCTCAAGCTTTGGCGCTAAATGTCAACTTCCGCATGTATTTCGTCACGTCCGCTTTGCGCTGCTTTCTTTTCTCTTTTTTTTTCTTTTTTTGTGGCTGAAAATAAACACTTGATTCTTCTTTTCCTGGATGTTATTAATCTGTTTCTACTATATATCATCTCCTAATATTAAATAATTATATAATTTAACTTCATTTCAACGTTTTCATGTATACATGTTATTGAGTTTATGATTGTTTCAGTTCAGTTTAACATGTTTACGAAAAACAAAGGTATTTTTTGCATTTCCATTAGTCTTATTTGTACATATTAATTAACATTAATGTGACATACATTTTATTTTTACCTTAAAATGTAATAATGATGCAATTAAGGTGTTTTAAAATGTAATTTAAAGGGGACAATTAATTAATTGAAATAATCTATGCTATATTTTATTGGATTCTTTGCATTTTTAGTTTTCCTTTAAATCCCTTTAAACTATGCACATAATGCATTAAAAATACCGTATTATATTGAAATACATTAAGTTAGTAATTATAACATAAACTAACTTGCCAGGGGAAGGATGAGTGAAATGACTACCTTTGATCACAAAAAACTAACAACAAACAAAATTGTGATGCGTACAACTATTACTGGGCATATTGATCAAATATGCCCAGTAAAAAATATTTTAAAAAATATTTAAAAAAACACTGCCATTGAACTCAAGCCATAATATACAATAGCATTATAGCAAACATGGTTACCTTTCTTTAATGTTCTCCAGGATCAACTGCTTTGGAGGATATGGTGAAAAAGTACTGAAGGATTTCAACAGCAGGACCAACAGCTTCATTACAGATTATGCACCATAGAAATCAGCTCACTGCAGTACAGAGGAGGAAATCTTTCAACAAGCCTTAAATAAACAACAGCATTAATATTAGGACAAAATCATAAAATATGAATGTACTGTATACTCCCTGAGTGACTATTACAGAGCAGGTTACCATTTTAACCATTATAATATAGGTATGTTACAACTATATTGGAAAAAATGCTTTATGGTGTTATATTTTTTGTTTTTAAACACATATTTATTTACACATTTTCTCTTTTAGTAGTAGTGTTTTTATTTTAATGTATTTGAAAAAAAAAAACACACACACAACACAACTACTTATTTGGTTTAACTTAACAGCCTCTATAAAATAAAATAAGAGACAAATATATATTTATGTAAAAAAGTTTCGAATAAAAGCTACTGGAATTATTAAAACAATTGTTATTGCAAAATGCAGGATGGATTAATGAATTAAATGGACTTCAAAATAAGGAAATTCGTTTTTAAAAAGTATTATTTCACAGCTCCATGGTTATGTTACACTTTTCTTTTTATTATTATAATGGATTCTTTTGATTTAATATTTAACACTTTGGTTTCCATTGAGTGGGCAAAGAGATTTTATTTTGAAAAGAAAAGAACGCCGGATATTTTATTTTGAAGCAATTTTCCCACCCGTATTCTGCAAAGACATCCTTTACTCTGCCTCTGACTTGCTCTTCCCTTAATATTTTTGTGTCATTGACGTGGTGTCGGAATAAATGGAAACATTAGTTTCCTGGTAAACTTCACTTCAAGTTGAACTTCACGACTGAAACATCTCATGACCACACCGGCGTCAGAAAAAACTCTCCCCCCTCTCCCGAAATGGGACCATCCGAGGAGACCCTGAATGCAGCCCTTCAACTCTAGCCTATGATCTCATTCCTCATGTCCAAACCCAACCAATCCCAGTCTTTCTGGCTTCCTGCCAGATTTTACGTGACGTGTGCACTGTGCAAGATGTTTTGGTTTTGTCAACATGAGAAAAAACTGTAAGACAGAAAAAAGGTGAACTGTCGTCCGTGAGTATTTTTAAATATGTTTTTAAATGAAAAAACGTTAGCCCTTCGGATAATCACCTAATAATTCACCGTATACAGGCTGTCAGTTTTGTACAAATCCTGTATAACCTACTATGTTTTATATTTTAATCTGAACTAATATGACAACACATTTCAGTGCAGGAAAAGCCTTTTTATGTGGTGGTTGCTCGCACAGTTATGTGCCATATTCCTGCTGGTAAAAGCTGGTGCAACTGAGAACCTACGAGACATTTTTAGCTACGTTTTCTATACAGTTTTAGGTTTAAAGGCACCCTATTTATAGCAGCCAGTCATGGATTCCACCTTCGAGAGGCACTGCTCGGAGCTGGTGGCCCGAGAGAGGAGCGGACACACCGCCGTGGTGGAGGACAACCTGCTGTATGTGTGGGGAGGATACATGGTGAGAAACAGACAAATAAGACCAAAAAGGCTGTCTAACGTGTTTTACTGTTTGCTTAGAGACAGTGTATGCGTCACACACAAATTAAAATGTGCATTTGAGGTACTTAATTTACATTTTATTATAATACTTTGGGCCTATATAATAAACTGTATCAGTCACAACATCCAAATGTTGTTTAGAGCATCAGTACTAATGCATCAATAAGAATCCAGTAATATATGTTATAACACTCTGAAAAGGAGTCCTCTGATTACAGTTTACTTTTGTACAAAGTACAGGATTTTTCCTTAAACAAAAGTCAGGTGCTTGTATTGACATTTTTCAATGTAAGTGATAAGGGGGTGGGGGGGTGGGGGGGGGTGTCCTTCTCTGCAAAAACGTTTTTTAGAGTTGATTTGCAATTAATTATATATTAGTCTTAGTTATTGTCTTTTTGGTGCCACATTGTCTCTTTTTGTTGCAATTTGTTTTTCTATAAAGACTGTAACTGTGGAAATATCAGAAAGAACAATTACAGAAAGTAAAACCTGTGTCAGTATTCATGTGGTCACCTTACTGTGAACCTGTTCTTTAAGCATTTGCATACTTCTTTCACCACTGGTCATACAATACACACCCATACATTGTGAGCATGCTGTTGTGTTTTATATTATTTTATATATCAATGTAACATATTTTTTGTTTGCTTGGGTTTTGTATTCAACATAATTGTTTTATTTAATATTATATATTATATGATATATTTCATTCAGAACAGACTTTGTATATATTGTTACGGTAGATATTGATTTCATTGTAATGTTATATTCTCTACAGTCAATTGCTGATGATGAAATTCTCCTACCCAGTAATGAAATCTGGGTATATGACTTAGAACGAGGTGTATGGTAAGAATATTAAATAAATTCCAAATGTTTGTGTAGTAATGAAGTGACACATATTCTGGACTCTCATCTTCTCTCTGTTTCTAGTGATTGTCATACTTTCCTGACACAGTCCACTTTCTGTCCGTTACTCTGAAAAATGTGTGATGACATCAGTGAATGTGAGCGGCCTATTCACTTTTTCTTTTTTTTTTCTGAAGGCAAGTGTTCCACATGACAGGGGAAGTCCCGCCCTCCATGTCTGGGACCTGTGGCTGCTCTCTGAATGGACACATGTACGTTTTTGGAGGTTGTGATGACAACGGACAAACCAGTCAGGTGAGGCTGATATGTAAAGAAACTGATGCTCCACGTAAAGTACATGATTTTGGTAGATGTGACAGATTTATTTTTGTGTGCTTTTAAAATCAGAAACAGTGAATTTTATTTTTGATACCTGGATACATTACCTTTTAAGGGTGTGAGCACTTATGATACACATATCTCTTTCTTAATGGATGTGAATTAAATGGAGGGGTTTGTTGAAAATAGTCAACTAAATTCTACCAGCTAAACACATAAGATGCAGCCTGTGAACAACTATGGTTAATTTAGACACAGCGAATCAGGGTGGACCTGCCTAAAGTTTAGCATACACAGAGCAAAGTTGACATGAAGCAGTGATCTGTGTTTGACTTCAAACAGATCTATTGTGTCAACCTGACAGACGGCAAATACACATGGAGAAAAATGATACATGAGATGGGATCTGCTCCCTCACCTCGAGACAAATTATCCTGCTGGGTTTATAAAGGAAGGTAAGCACTGTGGGGATGTCTGTCTGACTTCTTTGATTTTATCATCCATTCCTCATCTTATCTTAAAAAAAACGCCTATAGACAAAAACACAATCAAAATTATACCTAAAATATGATAATAATAATAATAGTCTAAAATGTGTAATTATATTGCAGATAAAAGTAAGATCGTATTATTTGTGATGATGCACTAGCATGATAGTAACCATCATAATTTTTCCTTAATATTTTCCAGGATAATCTATTTTGGAGGTTATGGTCACAAACTTCTGACTGATGTCGACAGCAGAAACAGAAGCTTCATTGTAGATGAAGCATCATGGGTAATTTAAAATTTTCAAAATAAACTCTAGATATGTTACAAGTACACTTTGGTTAATCCAATAGTGCAGCTTAGGTGTAAATATATTTTAAAAATAAATCAGGGCCATGTTTTGTAGTGTGGACTGCAAGGTATTCTGTATTTTTTTCCTTTAGATTGTAGTACAGGTGTCATTTTTATATGAGATTTTGTTCCAAAATTGTAACACACAACTGTTAAATCATTGGTACACAGAATCCTTCTACATGCCTCCAGATACATGAGTCATTTTGTGTTAAAAACAATAGATAATGATTTCTTGCCCCCTGTAAAGCTATCTTGTTGTTTTCAGGTAGAGGATGTCTTCTGGGGATGGAACAACGAAGTTCATGTATTTGACCCCATGCAAGCCAGCTGGGCTGAACCACAAACCCACGTAAGTCAGAGTGTTATTCATGCCTCTGGGGGAGTTTGCAGTATTGGAAATCTGTTAAGAAAGTGTCAAAATTCTCTGATGATTTTCCAATGATCGTTTTCGTATGCAGGGCCGTGCTCCAGCCCCCAGGGCAGCTCACGCCAGCGCTACAGTCGGTTGTAAAGGATACATTTGTGGAGGCAGAGTCATGGTGAGAGAGCTTCATGGTTTCCAGTTTTCTCTCATATATCAGCATTTATTAGTAGCAGTGGTGATTTCTACTTCTCTTTTCTTTAAATGCAGGAAACCAGGACGAGTGACATTCACTGCTTAGACCTTGAATCATGGACGTGGTCAGAAATGTATGTGATTGTGATGAATGACAATCTTAAACCATTACTTGAATAATTACACTCTGTTGTGCTTCCATCCTGGTCAAGTATTAGAGACAGAAAAAAACATACACATAATCATCCCAGAGACTGGGCCATCCCAGAGGCTGGGCCAACATTCAAATAAAAGTTCATGGTGCCCATCTTATAAGACTAAACTCCAAGTATGGCCAAATTACTCTCTCAACATCATCATTAATATTAAAAGGCATAATCTTTCCCCACATTTCTCTTTGATAATGTTGTGGAAAATATGTTTTGCAGAACCCCAGTGTCCATGACTCCAGTGGGCAGATCGTGGCATTCACTCACAGCAGTGTCGGATAACACCTTGTTTGTGTTTGGAGGTCTCAGTGTAGACTGCAAACCAATGAGTAAGGAAATCTACCCACTTTTTTTCCCCCCTTGTTCCAGTGTTGTAGTTCTGATATAATTGTTTTCTTTTTAATAAAGTATTGTCTTCCTCTGTTAGGTGATGGGTGGCTGCTTGATGTTGAAACAAAGAAATGGAGAGAAATCGAACATCCCTTTAAGAATAAGCCAAGGTAGCAATTTATACGTATTTGCAGATTACTGAACCAAACGTTTCAGCTTGTACACTTAGGGCCTGATTTACTAAAATCCCAAATAGTGGGTACTAAATTGCGTGCACGGTGCAATAGATTGCCCGTGCCGTTTGCGTGCTTTTTGCGGGTGATCTACTAAGAATAACTTCGTAAATGAAAACAGGTGCAACAGGGTGGAGACAGCAGTATTTAAATGAGGGTTTTGCGTGTCTTTATGGAGAGTTTGGACGAGCAGAAAGCCTGCAAGCGTGAGATGAAATGTGATCAGGTTCTAGTGGAAGAGAATAACAAATATATTGAGTTATAACAAAAACAAATATTACCAGAGAAACCGACATATGGGAGAGTATTTGTGACGCAGTCAATGCTGTTAGTAAAACCAAAAATATTCCACTCCAATATTATTAACACAGGTGGAAAACTCCGTCCTGTGCGTATTCTGTCATTGTGCATCCGTCTCCTCCTCTCCATAGTGACAAAAGTCATCTGTGCCCAGTGCGCAGCAGGTTAATACCTGTCCTTCAAAGGTATTATTTATAGACGCAGTTAGCGTCAGAAATAATACCTTCAGGTTTGGTGAATCACAATGCGCGTGCTAAATAACATTTGCATTTTCTCCTCCCTGTATTTTGCGCACTGGGGTTGAAATGCCCCATATTACATATTCATTATGGCAAACGTACTACATGGACAGCGCGTAGTATCTTGCACAGTTGAAAGACGCGAACCTCAGTGCGCTGCGTTAGTAGATTAGCTTGCACATTTTTTGCGGGTGATGTCAAGTTTGCACACGTTTTTACACACGCAAACCTTTAGTAAATCAGGCCCTTAGTGTAGAGCTTGAGCATTCAGTTATGATCATGACAAAATGATGGAAGGTTTTTTTGTGAGAATTGTATTGTCTTTTCAGTAAAACTTGCATCTGTTTTTTTTCCTTCCTCAAGGTTGTGGCACACAGCGTGTCCAGGTAAAGACTCTGATGTCATTGTGTTTGGAGGAAGTTGCGACTACATCCTCCTTGTTGACACAGTGAGTATCATTGTGAGAGGTAAAAAACTAATATGACGTCATTTCATTTTCAGTTAAATTATTCCAATTTCACATAACTTTGGAAATCATCACATGGCAAGCTAAATCCCTTTGAATTAACAAACATAAAAAACAACTAAACACCTCCTTAAATTACATTGATAGACTAGTGTGTAAAATTTAAGGGGATCATTTGGTGGAGATGGAATATAATATTCATAAGTATATTTTAATTAGTGTATAATCACCCGAAATTAAGAATCATTGTGTTTTCATCACCTTAGAACATTCCCTTTATATCTAAATAGGCTCCGTAGCACCGTAGTCTCTCCTACATGCTTTGTAGGGGAAGGATGGGGTTATCAGTTATCATCAAGTTATCATCACTGCTAGATGTCACTAAATCCTACACACTGGTCCTTTAATTCTGGCACAACTTGAAACTATGTGGATAGACTGATAGATAAATATTTGGCATGTAACACTTAAACAAGGTGTACTCTGACCAGTGTTGGGTGTAATGCGTTACTGTAATCACATTACATTTACCTGTAACACAGTAATGTAACGCGTTACAGTGTCTACAGTCAGTAATCACATTACAGTTACTAAACAAAGAAATGTGGCGTTACTTGCGTTACATTAGTTCTTCAATTATTATGGATAAATCGGGCTGATAATCAAAGATGCGTTTCATGCATGCTTGCGGCACAACTGCCTGACATCTCATGCTAGCACAAAGCTAATAGAGAAACACTCACAGACCCACAGTGATGCCTAAGCTCAGTGCAGACCCCAACCATGCAGCCAAAGCTTGTGCATTGCTCGTTAATTTCCGTCTATCAGCAACAAACTCAGCAAAATATCGATAATAGTGAACATACTATATAATATAATATATAGTGTAATAGTGAACAGATGTCTGTCAATAGACAGGAAAACTGGTGAACTAACTGGACCGGTGTTATGTCAGGATGGAAAGGCCAATATTGTGCCCATGTAGAGTCTCTTCAGCCTGGCCAGTCTTGTGCTGACTCCAAGGTGAAACAGGTTGTCTATATATTATTTTGAGGCAGCTATTATTTGTACAACATCATGTTCTGATGGTCAAGACTTATTATTTTATCTGTTGCTATATTATATATGAAAGAAATTGCTTTGTACTGAAATATAGCCTTGCAAATGATGACACAACATAAAATAACCCATTGCATGTTTCAATTTAGGGTCACTGCAATGATGCACTGGTTTTCCAGACGCAGCCATATCCTCTATTCAGGTAAAAACTTTCTATATTTGAACAGTTTCTAAGAGAGACATTAATGAAAACCCACATAAATAAAATACAGCAATTGTATGGCAGCAAAGGAGCTTTGCACAACAGACATTTTGACTTGTCAAATAAGCTTTCATGTAGTTTTGTCAGTTTCAGGGTCCAAGTAAAGTGCATATTAATGAAATTCAGTGCAGTCAGAATATCTATTGTGCAAATATTTATTGCTTTGTAGGTATTTTTACCTAAAACATCTTATTTTCCTAAAATAGAAATGAAAATGACAGACTTTTTCTTCTGACAGGATTTGTGAGGATTACATTGCCAAGAATGTGAGGAACTTTGAGACCCTCAGAAGTCAGCTCCCTCTCCTTCCTCCCAAACTACTGACAGCAGTACAGAGGAAGATGTCTTTCTACAGGCCTTCAAAGAAATAATAACATTAGTTAAGAACTTCTGGAATGCCAAAAACAATGCATTATCATACAAATCATTATTTAAGTACTGTACTCTTTTTATTTCTGAACAGCTCAGCCAGAGTGGGGTAGCATTTTTATTTTTTTTAAATATAATGTGCAAAATATTTTATGGTGTTATATTTTATTGTTTTACAAATGCTACATTTATTTCGTACTGTCTGCCTGCTGAAACTGTGATGATTAAATGGCACATCAAACATTTTTGCCTGACATGGATTATTAGATTACACACATATTTTAAGTATCGGTCACCTAAGCAATGCTGTAATACACACACACACAGCACAGCACAGACTTTTCACATGATCACGAATATAGGAATAGTCCATTTTTATTTGAAATATAAAACAAAATTACAAAATTCACTCTACGCTCTGGTTGAAATTCACTGGTCGTTAAAAAGTTACAGCTGCAGTTTCTTGATGCATATGATATTTATATGAGTATATTCCAAGTATATTCACATACACACAGTTACTGTGTTCCACCACTGAGTGGCAGCACACCCGTATGTTTAAATGTGGTTGAATCATGTGTTCAGCAGAAAAGCAGCTGGGTCAAACTGAGCCTAATTCGAAGTCTCTCTATTGCTGCACATTCCTTCTTCATGGGTGGAGAAGTGCAGGAGCTGTGGTCAGGAAGGAAATCTTAAGTAAACAATCCAAGCTCATGCCTTTTGCAGGTTTGCCACTTCCAAAATACTATAACCCTGCACACTGCACTACATGCTCAAAACCACTGGTGGAATTTTTTTTCTTCATATAGTGTAACCACAAGGCCTCAAGAATGTGACTGTGCTGCTAGATTTTTAAGAAATGCTGAGTTTAAGCAACCAGAGAAATGTCTGTTCACTCTATTTCCCATTAACAGACAAGTTAAAGTAAAGTAAGAAATAGGTTACAAATACATCAGTGCATTCTCTGCAGGAGTCCAGCAGGATTGAGGGGGTGACAGTGACACTCTATCACTGCAGATAACAAACTGAGGAGGCCTCTGTCTGTTAACAGCTCTGGTCTGTGTGAGGACAATATTCTGGCGTCTGTTCAAGTTGGTGTTCTAACTCTACAATTACACTGTTTTGTTGTTAAATAAAACTTGGGTAAATGCAAAGGCCTGGGGTGCAGCTGCTCAACACAAATCTATCCTAGAAACTGCAAAAATACAGTGTACCAACCCTGTGAAGAAACCCCCCCCCCCCCCTGCAAACTGCTGCATCTCATGAAGCTGAAAAGGACAGCAGCTCTGGAGCAACTTGGGGGTCAACTAAACTCTTTCTCAATAGTGTCCATCAGCTCTTCTTCTGATCCATTATACATGATGACTGGCATGGTGAGAGAGGAGCCATGGAATCTGCTAAAAGTCCTGAGGAGAGCAAAGACACATTTCAGCAAAATGATAATAAAGAACAGAGACTATGAAAATGAGGCGTGGGACATTTGATGTGTTATTTTAATCATATTTTTTGAGTAAATCAAGCTTCATTACTAATCAGCTGATGAACTTCCAATTATTATAATGCACAAAAGGGAAATGATGGTGATAAATCCAGTGCAATGAAATACATTGCTCCCGGGTTTCTTGCTGTGGGTTTCTTTCCCTTTAATGCAAACGTGGGGGGGGGAATCACCTCGCAAGTCGCAACAAAAGACACTTGTTTGTTCCCGGCCTGCTTGCAGACTTCTGACTAATCTGATCTGCACTGAGAATAATGGGTTGGTATTTCGATCCCTTTCAGGTGAATTTGAACTACTCCACTGAGCTCGGAAATCAATTATTGATCATAGTTGTCTACTTACGATGTTTTTTCAGATGCGGGAACAGCTTCCAGCAAACCGCCTTGTGAGGTCTGACATCAACCAGAGAGGAAAGAAAACATATCGTGTGTTTTCATTTAAGCACTAAACAATTCTCTTTTCTTATGATTATTCTGTAATAAACTTGATTACACTGTTAAATGATCTCATATCAAATAATTAATAATGCAGTAATAAAAGGATCCTTACATTATGCTGACCGGAATCCGGGGGTGTGTTTTTCCTAAAGTGTGTGAAAGCATCATTGCTCCTCTTGTTTACATCTCTTGGTCCACCGTGTGAGCCACGTGGCTCCTCGGCTGTTCCCGTCTCTTTCAGTGGAGGAGCTGAGCTTAAGTCATCGTCAGCTTCTTCCCGGCTGAAATGACACAGTCCGTATGTTTTGGATCTGATAAAAGTCTTCTTGGACGGATGTTTCTTCACGGAGGTCCTCTCTCGCGCCTCATACTCTGCCATGACTGTGTCCAACAGTTCTCCATCAATGTCATCGTCCTCCCCAGAAAACTCAGAGTCGTGCCCCTCGCTGTGGCAGTCCTGTGGCGCACGGTTGCGCGCGTTGCGCAAAATTTTGTGTATTTTGAGAGGTTTGAATGCACGGCTTTGCTGTGTGGGTGAAGTGACGCCGGCAGCTGTTTTAGTCACGTTTACCTCGCTGACACATTCAGGTGCAACTTTCTTCCCTCGGCTCGTCCCGCTGCCCATCCTGTCTGGCTGTGTTCAAGTTCTAAATGCAAAGTCCCATTCCCAAATTTCCCTTCCAGCACACCAAGAGCGTTACAGGTTGAAAATTAACCAAAGGCTTGATCCTTGGCAGGGTTTTGAGGTCAGTTTTCGAATAGGTTCTAAGATAGTTCTTTGGCTAAAAATCTGATGAAAATGTTGAGCTCAAGATCTGCAGACGCACATTTGAAATAAATAAAAAAAATCCCATGTTTACAGAGCACAGGAATGTTCCAAACTTTAGAGTAACTCCACATCAGGATGAGAAGCAGCGTATCCGTTACATAATCCAGTTGGCTCAGGACCCCAGGGAGAAAACTCCGCCTTCATATATGGAGAAACACCCTTGATGTTTCCACTACTGAACAAAACTCCCAATTTTAGAAGCTTTTCCTTCTGTGTTTCCTAAATTGCCATAAATAGAAGTACTTTCTGATGAAAGACTAAACAGAACAAGGTCTGTATTTAAATGTTTAGCCATTCTCATCACATAGAAAGAGATTACATAATGGTTTAGACAGTAAGATGTGAAAAGGCTAACAGAGGGCAATCAGCTTGATTTATCTATATCACATCAGCAACAATGACCCGCCTATTGCCCGTCTGTGCTCAGCTAATAGATTTTATTGAGGCAAGTGAGGTCAAGAGTGAGTGAGTTCCTGTCCGCCTGCCTGGTCCAAGAGGCCCCCAGCTCACCAGCCAGTGACTGATGAAGACTGAAGCACTGAGCCACAAGAGACAAGAGGCATTCCTTTCCGACAGCCTGGGCTTCCCAGAGATTTCGCAATAAGCTTTTGTTTGGTCCACTTGCACATACAAAAGGCACAGCGGGGGCATCTCCCTGCCAGAGCTGTCCAGCAAGAACCCCGAGTCCACCCGAGTATAAAGAAGTTGTTTGCTATCTTTCATTAAGTGCCTCTTTCTGACTTTTGTTTTGCTTGTGTGTGCACATATGAGTGTGTGTGTGTGTGTGTGTGTGTGCCAGACAGCTGTGCAACTTGTTCTCTCTGGAGGATGACCAAGTCAAAGACACCTGCCGTTTAGGCAGCTGGCATTTTTCTAACTGTGAATGTGCGAAGAAGGAGAAAAAAAGTCCCAGATGTCTCATCAAGGAAATTCCTGCTTTTCCGTTTTTCTGGAGAGCATATGTATGTTGTTGGATGTTTTCATTAGAAGTGGAAATACTGATACTGTTCCTCAACTTAGATTTGTATTAATGCCTGATGAGGACTTTGTAAGAGTAGGAAAGGGCATATTCATTTCAATGTGAATATGCCCTATTCATGATTTATTCTTTCATGAAGAGATGCTTTGAAAAGTTTTGATAATCTTGTCTGTATAAAACAATTGCTCCTAGAGATTGCCTTATAGGGAAAAGAGCTTCAGAACTCCTGTTTGTGTAATAATTGCATAATTGTATACTATAATTCTTGCCTCTCCAATGTATTTGAGCCCAAAACGTAATTAAAACCTTCTTAAGTGAAAGCTGAAATACTAATTTTAGAATGTACCCAAAAGAACAAGAACATCAACAGCTTTACTTTCTTGCCCCTGCTTTTCATGGGGTCTTGTTTGTGTTGTTTATTCTCTGCCTGCACCAGTGTATCATTAAAGAGATCAGACGGCCACATCTGGAGAAAAACTCAACAGCTTCCAGATGAGGGGGAGGATCTGCTGCTAGATGGAGGCCACAGCCCAGCTCCCTACATAACTGTGGCTTTTCTGACTTCTCAGTGTCAAGAATATTCCTGCTTCCAGAGACTTGGAAAAACTGGGTTAAGTTCTGTCTTTGTACAGCTTGTACTATATACTGCATGTATATTGTACACTGCTTAATATCTGCCAATCAGTGTGATACAGGAAGGTGCGTGTGAGAAATGTTAATTGTTATGATTTAACTGCTCCATTTTTGCAGGACAACAGATAAAACTATTGTTGCCATGTTTGAGTCAAATAAACATTTCTTTGCCATATGTCTGGCAAAGGCGACTCTCTAGAGTGTTTTTAACAAGCCAGCTGCCCACTGATAGGCATTCCTGTAAAACTGTCTGGGCCTCTTTCTCTAACAGCAAGGTACGCAAACACAAACATGCCATGGTCAAAAATAAACGCAAAACATATACACAATGTCCTGTTAGTATGCAGTGTTTTTGAGTCATTTTTAAAACTTTACCACAACATTGTTTACTTTAATTCAGACCCTTATTATACATTTGAAACATATGAGGATCAATAACTCCTTACAAAGACACACACACAAACCCCTCATTCAGATATTATAAAAAGGTGCTTCATATAACTTCAGATCTCAACTCATAATAATCATATTCAGACTTTTGCAGTATCTTAGTATCAAAATAATCAAGGCAACAGATGTAACAGTATGAATAATTATCTGTTCAATGCTAAAAAGATATGGCTACGTCACCATCATTATTGCTTGGAATTACATATGCTATTCTATCATAGCCTACTATTAAATCAGCATTTATTTTGGGTTGGGGGTGAACATTAAACCTCTTTAATTATTGTAATGAATATATATATTATGAAAAATATTAGAGGCCCAAATAATTGTGTGGATTACTCTTGCCCCCCACCTGCATGTAGTTCACATCTGGTTCAATTTAAAGGATAAGGTTGGTAATTTTCCACGTTTTTCTTATTGTCAACAAATCTTAAATGCAGAGCCAAACGAACAATGAGTTGATCCTACTAACAAGTATTGTGTGTGTATCTAAAACCTGATATACTGTTTCCTCTGTCCTGTAAACCCCCAATGTTGTCCAAAAATGCTTAAAAAAAACAATGTGGTGAAGGAACAGTCATTCAGTGCAGCGGTGTGGCACACTGACATATTTTTAGTAGTTTTTTGAGAACAATGGAGGTCTATGACACAGAGGCATAAAATATATCAGGCTTTAGATACACACACAATACTTGTAAGTAGATCAGTTCATTGTTGATATGGCTGTGCACATGAGATTCGTTGACAGTAAGAAAAATATAGAAAATCACAAGCCTTACCCTTTGAATGATGATATTGAATCTCTTCTGCTATCAAGGTATGAAACATGAAATACATAAATCAATGCATGAAAATATTTTCTTCTGTACTGAATGATTGTGTGTGTGTGTGTGTGTGTGTGTGTGTGTGTGTGTGTGTGTGTGTGTGTGTGTGTGTGTGTGTGTGTTTGTGTGTGAGAGAGTGTGTTAAGGGATAAGTATTTAATCTCTTTCATCTTACATCTTACAGGCTTGAAGTCAGCAACCAAAACTATTTTAATTACATAATATATTGTACATGAGAGTTTTTTTCCACAAAGGAAGACACCAAAAGACTACATACACGTAATCGACTGACCTGATGAGAAAAGCTGAGACAGAGGGATATTGTAGCTCTGTCATGGTGACATAAGGTTGGCATGGCAACAGTCAATGCAGCCAAGGGGAGTTCAACTGTAGTAAAAGAAGTGGGGTCAGCCCTATTTATCTTTGAGCTATCCCTCTTAATCTACTAGATTCCCAAATGTAAATTAAGGCTTTTGCCGTTGCGTTGACGTTGAAAATACGTCACTGAGATGAACTTATGACCTCTGGATCTCCTGTGGGAGAAAGATTGCGGGAAGGTTTGAAAATACTTACCACAAACCTTTTGACTCCCAGTCCACACGTTAATACCTACTATATTTCTCACATAGATTCACCAACAGCTTGCAGAGAGAGATAAAGCATCAATATTTGCTGTGGTCTGCCTCATCACTTGCCTCAGGTTGTCCAACTAACTTATACCAAGGATCTTTATAACCAGCAGATGGAGCCATCATTCAATAAAAGTTAAAACATACAGCAGCTCCTCTTTTGAGTCCTGTCAGTAAAGATACTGAAGGCTTGTCATACAGGACAACAGTAATTCCACTACCAGCAAGTATTACGTTGTTTTCCAGATTTAATATGTGGGATATGTTATGGTAAACTCAGAAGGGACCCTGTGATTTTGACAAGGAAAATTATGCAAAACTGTTAACAGAGAGCTCCTTGGATGAGGGTTCATTTGTGCCAAAATATCTGTTTTCATATACTAGTGAGGGTGTTTTTGTTGTCTTTGGTTAGAGATGAATGTTATAAATGAATTTGGACATGCATGGACATCCATCCATCCATGTTTGAGCCTGATTCCGAGCCAAAATATGCGAGTGGAGAACTTGAACAACCCATGGAACAATCAACAAACGCAATGTCTGTTTGTGGGCATGTACAAACAATCTGAGGTCATCATGAGGAGGAAGGAGCAGAAACCTTGTAGAGTATTCCTAGCAGGCTGAAGCAGTGGTTTTTCACTTGAAGTAAATGTTTTTGTATGTGTTCACCTCAAGTTTTCGATGTTTGACCATGTTTAACATTGACAATCACAAAAAGCATGATATGTCCCTTTAAAAATAAAATTATATTTGTAATTATATTTATGTTTTACAGTCTCGGTTTTATGGTTGGATTTCCTGTCACTTCCTCAAACTTGCCATGCTTCCAACAGTAGGTGCTGGAAGGTCTGCTCATCCCAGTCTGTGGTCACTCTTGCAGTGACCCATTTTTCTGTCAAAAGGCCATGTAATCAACAGAAAACAATTACTGCTTCTCTCAGCTGCTCAAAGCGCTCAATACCAGCATCTGCTCACTTCCTAATTACTTACCAAGTAAGAGGCTTCATTTGGAAAGAAACTCACAGTAATCAATCCTCACATTATACCTGGCTTGTTTGTCAGCATCCTAATGTGTTAGATTGGAAGTGTCAGGTCTGTCCAATTCAGTTCTATTTGATTAACGTCTCCTTTGCCTATGTGCTTTTTATTTTCATATTATTATTTTTCTTGTGTTGTTATTTTGTCCACTAATGTTTTCTTCCACTGTAAACTTGTGACCTGTAAGTATATCCAGGTTTGTCCATTTCCCTCCTCAGGCTCATTCCACCCATTTGCTCCCAGGCTAGTGCTAACCTGGTTCTGACCCCATAGCACATCATTTTAAATGCCTCTCCTTTGTTTAGTGATGTTTTATTTTTATTTTTCCTGAGCTATTCCAGATACCTCCTCTGGCAGACAGTATGTCATGTCGATTAGAGCAAGGTGCTGTGAAACATTGCCTCAGTCAAGTCCTGGCTCCAATGTTGATGTGGAAAGAATACACCAAGGTAAAGCCATAGTACACCTTCTTTCTCAAGAATCCCTCATGCTCTCATTGGCTGTACTCTAATTCCTTGTGCATTCACAGTCTAAATCATGCCTGTAAGGGAGGATATGAAAAGTTGTTTAGGAGTCTAAATATACAGTATGTCTTTAGAGTTATTGTTTGTTTTTAGGGCTGGAATGGTGCTCAATGCTGACATATGTCAACAATTATGAGTTGACATGCAATTTCACAAAGACATTTATGGTCCCCAGAGGATGAATCCTGCTGAAAATGGTGAACACCTGACTTCTCATGTATATATATATATACATTATATATTCATTATATATATTCATATATATATATATATATATATATATATATATATATATATATATATATATATATATATATAACCAAATATCACCTTAATTTTCATCTAGTACAATTATCAGGTCAAAATATGAATTTGCCCAAAAAAGTAAATATTTGACTACTAAAAGAATCAATATAGAGAAAGCATTTTCAGAAAGTATGGCCAAGTAAAAGTCATACTGTTAATATATTGTTTCCACCATGACAAAAACAGCTTCTGAGCAGCATCTCAAACAGGTTTTTTTGTCAGTGATTTCCTGTATTTTTTTACTCACGGTCTGGAACAACACATAGAATATGAAACTTGATCTGATTCATTCCCTGGGTATTTCTGTTCCAAAAAACATTTTGATGGCAGAGGAAAAGTAAAGAAGCTCCAAGAACAGGAAGCAACACCAGTTTGATGCTGTCCATGGTGCTGACAGGCCACAGATGGCACTGAATGGACAGCTGCATTTAAAATCTTACTATGTCATTTATAAATCCCAAGGGTAAACAGCAATGGTAAAGCTTTTGTGCCTTAGGAAAAGCCAGTGGACCTTCTCATATTCCCAATCACCTCAAATGTATGTGGATTACAATAACTTTAAATACAGTATACAATTTCAAAACCCCTGTGCTGCAGCTTTGCAAGAGTCGTGTGCAATAAATTCTGTATTTCCAACTGATCTGTAATAAGAAAACATTCAGAGGAGGCTCAACAGTCTTCCACCTTTGGTTTTGTTGCAGAGTTGCCAGATAACAGAGCATGTGGTGGGTTGCAGAATGATCTCACAGTCACAGTATTTCTTTTTTCTACAAAAACAAATGTGGATGAACTGCACGACATCTCTACCAACATACAGTTATACAGCTCAGTGTTTACTGTACATGTGAGTGCTTATGCCAGATATAGGGAAAAGTATAGTGTGTCACTGAAAAAGGGCAATGCATCTGCATACAGACCCCTCTTATATAATGGGACTGTTGATGGCTGGCATCATTATCGACCCTGTCTATGCCAGTCTAAAAATACAGTTCTGGACTCCAACAGAATGTGGAATTTATGTAACTGAAGAACAGGAGAGGGGTTTGGATCACAAGCTGTTTTTATGACAGTCCATAGCCAATATGACAGAAAGGGCGGGTGAGAAAGAAAGATCCAGACTCCAGTAAAAAGAGAGCGGGAGGGAATTGTGTGTGCGGAGGAGTGTTGAGAGAGAGACTCGGATGGAGTAGTGGAGGAGGTGGAGGAAGCTCAGCTTCGTTACCAAACACATTGGAGATATTCCTGCAAGGTCAACCTGCAAAGAAAATTTCACTTGTCTGCAGCATATTTCTTCAAACTGTGGTTCATCTTCCTCTACTGCAGTGTTATATTACACAAATCGTTAAATTTGACTTCCATTCAAACATAAATTAATTAACCCTTAAAGGGTATTATCCAAATAAAGGCTATCACAAACTAACAGCACTCTCAACTGAACTGAAAGCAGAATTAAATTCAGTTTCAACTTGTAAAAATTAGAGCAGAATGAAAAACCAGAATCAAGTTATATTTGAACTTTTTCTTTTTAAGGCTTCAAAGAACATAATACTCATTTATTTGTGAATGTCCTCTTTATTCTAACTATTCCGTCAATATTTGAAAAGTCTAAATAGGTAATGTCCTTAATGATCACTGTAGTGTAGTTGGTTAACTTTTTTTTGCCACTTCTCTGACACAAATAAGTACTTCAAACACTGTTTTGTGACACATGTTAACAATGGGGAATACCAGACTCTGCCGTCTAAAAGGTGATTTAGAATCCTTCAATTTAAATGCAACAGGCTGAAGAATTCTTTTACAGTCAGTTTAACCAAGATCAATGTGCTGCTAATTGAAATCAGAATCCAGAGGATATGATGTGATATGCATGATTATCGTTACTGTTTATTGTGTTTTGGGTTCTATTGTTGTATTGTACAAAAAACCATTACTGTCAGGTAACAGCATCAGGATGCATTGAGGTAATTCCTTGTTTATTAGAGTGACATTTTTCTCAGTTCCCTCCTTTGTTCCCTTGCTTATAGATCAGAATCAAAGTCTACTCAAGCGTGATTAGAGCATCACTATTGGCTAAATGTTTCCCCTAATTAACATGCAGTAAAGTGAATTGTAAGACCTTATTGTCATTTGCAGCATAATTAAGCCCTGATGACCCCTCCCCCACATTTCAAACATCCCTGAAAAACTGGCGCACACAATCAAGAGGAATTCAGTTTATATAAATGCCTTGCAGAAAATAATTATATATATATATACTCACTAAATTGACCTATTGAATGACTCTATACTACTAAAATTACTTACTCATACATTCAACCACTTTTAGTAATTTATATTATTATTATTATATTAATATTTGGATTAGTGAAAAAATTGTCCAACTGGAAAGCCTTACATTATTTTAAGCATACTATTATAATATAAAATAGTTAAAGTGTTTTTGTGTTGTGGTACTGGTTTTGAGTAAAACAGATTTCTTGTCTTGTCTCGGTCTCGATGACAACTCTGCCATGGTTTGATGTAGTGATGCCACATTGAACACTAAACCCTAACGGCTGTAGCAAGCAACTGAAGCAGAAGGCTGCGCTCTGTGTGGAATAAAGTTACCCATTCTTGACAAATTACACCTGGTAAGCAAGTCTGAAACACGTTACCTCAGTGTTTGTAAGATTTATGAGCACGTCTGCATTCACATTTAATTCACTTAGATCTAGCAGACACGGCAGAAAGTCCATGATGGGAAAAAAAGGAGATTTCCTCAACAGTTTTTTGTGAAGACGTATGCACTTCCCCTGTCATTCAAAGGAGGTTGTAAAAGTTAACAACCTCTGCATATAACAGAAAAGCAGTAAACATACTCTGACATATGGCAGGTTATGCTGATCAAAGCCTTACAATGGGGTTTTGAAGAGGGGCATGCAAGAGTGGTTGAGATTTCTGTATTTCTTCACTTTATGACATTTTCTTGTCTGAAAATCTGGAAGCAAGCTTGTAATGTTACTAATTACACTGTGCATGTTATGAAATATGACTTAATTAGTAACACAAAGGATGTTTATATGATTTTTTGAGAAACTGCCTTGCAAAATTATTTTATTCGAAAGCACAGAAGTCCTTCTTTACCCCTATAAAAAGCTAACTCTGACTCCAAACAGGGTGTGAGGTATTGCCCGTGTGAACTGATTTTGTTCTCCGGCTGTCTTGCACAGAGCTCTGCGCTGCTGTTGTTCTGCTTGTGTTATCAGAGCTCAACGGACTGGATTGAATAATTCAATGCTCCCAGCAGCACCTCTCTCTCACTCTCTCTTTGCACTGACCTAGTTTACATCGGGAGTTTACAGGTTGGGTAGGGGGCAGGAGACTTGCAACCCTGTAGCCTTTGCTATCAACCCTCATCGAGAAAAAGAAATTCCTCCTGTACACAAGCTGAACCTTTGACAGCCTTGGTAATTTCTGTTAGAATGTATTATTAGACAGATTTGTCATGTCTGTGGCGCGCTGTAGCTTCCTAAATGTGCATTTTGTCTCTGTCCTCTTCTATCAGGGTTGATGAGTCACAGCGGCACAAGTCCAGAAGTCAAACAGGTTTCAATACTTAACTTTGAGATCCCATCCAGAGGCACAGTGTTAGTTAAACCACCTGCCAGGCTGACAGAGGAGAAACGTTACGCCTGTCAAACAGACCACCAACATCCAAGGCTCAGATCAGTGACAAGCCTGATGGTGCTAGTAGCTCTGCTTTGACCTGCCAAGACTGTTGAGCCCAAATGAGCTTAAAACGCTGCATGAAATACAGGCTGTCGACACTCATCTTGGAGTGGAAGTTCACTCGCCACAAGCTCCTGATTCAAGAGTTGTTGAGTGGTGACAGTACAAATCCGTCACACAAAATTCAAGTTTTGGAACAGAAAGTTTTTGGATAAATGTACATATTACATCTTTCCCTCTTAGCTCCAAAGAGCAGTGCACTTTACTTTGAAAAAAATAGGTTGACTGTACCTGTGTTTTCTTTTTCTTTTTTTCAACTAAACTATGAGTGGAACAAGAGACGCCAAGCACTGGAGTTAAGAGTTAATGAAATTTCCCCCTGAGAGAGGAGGGAGATGGAAAATCCAACAAAAATTGAATTGGGCAGCCTTAGGTTCAACGAAGCCAAGGTTAAGGAAATGCAACAAAGCAGTGCAGTGTTTCATAGAAAATCAATACTGTGCTTTTCATTAATGTCCTCATACTGCTGTGTAGAAGACAGGTCAGATTTTTCAACATGCAGGGAACTCTGAAGGAAAAAGAGATCAAACCCAGTGGGCCCCGTGCTTGACACTTCACACTCAGGAGCCATGAATACAGAAATAACCCAATTGCCACAAAAACAGGATATTATTTATTATTTCTCCCTGTCAAAGAGTTCTTTCAACTTTCAAGTTCCCTGACTCAACAAACGGAGTTCACTTTTGAGAAATATTTAGGCAATCTCATTAATCTCACCTTGCATGTTCACGGCACATCTCCCTCTTTCCTTGGACCTATGGCTGACCTCCCATTAGCAGCAGCTATCACAGTCTGACATTGATATCACTGCTGCAGGTCAATATTCAAATCACACCTCAGATGTGGAGTGGCCTTTCCTGCCAAGTCTCTGTTTATCCATTCTGAGAAAAAAAAGAAAGAATTATCTCCCCATTTGCCAAAAAAACTCTTCCCTAAAATACTTGCAAGATGGTTGCTGGAATGCTGTTTAGAAGTGAGAAATTAGTAATCAGTTAGCTCAGTATAACTAAAAAGCTCTTTTACCAGACTTAAAAAGATGTCAGCCAGCTCACGTGGAATAGATTATTATGTGAATATAGAATATGTACACCAAAGGGTCTTACAGTATATGTCCCCAGAAAAAAGTCACTATGATCATCAGTTGATCCATTAAGAAACAGCACAGTTAGCTATAGTTAATGGTATTTGATAGCCTATTATAAGCACTATTATTTTTAATATGTAATGTTATTTCTTCCTAACATAACTTTGCTTGGTTGATGAAAAGAGAAAAGGTTTTTAAGATGAAGACCAATGCGTTTGACAAACGTAACAGTATCTATGATAACAAGTTTGGCTGAGTCTGGTTGTAGACATCCACAAATCCAATTAAGAATAGGACAGAGCCATAAACGTTAGCCTTCAGCCATACAAGAGAATGTATGAAATAATCCTTGGTCTTGGAAGAAGACTAATGCAAAGGTTAGGTTACAACTTTAGCTAATCAGCCAGATTGCTAACGTTTGCACCTTATGTTTGAGCACTTTTGCTTTTGTATTTTTGATAACTAACCAAGGCCAAAACAGATGAAATGTTTTTTTGTTGTTGTCAACTTGTAACACTAATTTCGAATTTTTCATTGTTATGAAACGCAGGTTTGCAACATGACTGACAACAAACATCCCTGTGGCTAATAAACACAGCTCAAGGTTAGGCTACTCTTTGTGCAAAACAAAAGACTACATTTTACCTCTTTAAGTGCTACCAACAATATGTCACAGTAAATTAAATTTCTCTGGGACATAGGCTGGAGCTGCTGCTTGATCCCCTCAAACACTGACCTCTCTATGCCGGTCAGTGCAGTCAGGCAGGGGAATGAAGCGAATGAGCCCCGGCCATAAAAGGCCATCCCTGCTTAGCTCGCGATCTGCCCTGCCAGAGCTGACTTCAGAGGTGTTATTAGCATATAAATGAGATAAGGTCTTTGGTAATTGCTGGCTGAAATTAAAGCCAAATAGTCATGTGTTGGAGACACTTTGTCTGCATGTGGAAGGAAATAGTGATATCTTACAGTAGATTGATTTAGAAGATAAAACTCAGATTGAATTATTGAATTAATGTATTATAAGAATTAAAACAGTGTTAAGTTATATAACATAAGCAGAAATATACTCTATAAATGCTTCATGGCAGAATGTTTACATATACTATTTTCTGTCTTTTGCAACATATTCCTTAACAACAACAATAAAATAGATAGTACTGACACCATGAAACGATGAAACGGGGTTAGAAGAGCAAATGAAACATTAACACCAGTAAACTGCCTTATTTAGGATCCTGTTAATTCCCCATAATGCTATCTGATTACATAGAGCACTAGTCACATTATAAATTAGTCCCAATATAAACAGAGAGCAAACGAGATCTTTATAATTGCTGCTAATTACATCTGCTGTGAGGTGTGTGTGTGTCATTTGGTGATTTTTACGAGTGTTATGTCATGTTATGCTATGGTGCTTTGGTGCTGAGAGAGCGGCAATGGCATTTATTAGTTGATGGAATAGCCCACCTGGGATAAGAGCAGCCGTGACATTTCACCAGTGGAGCCAGGGCAATTACCCCAGGTGTCAGCCGCAATAGAACAAGCTGGCCTTCTGTTGTAGTTCAACTCATTGAGGCTTTGATTTGTACATAGATATCTCTGGTTGGACATTTAGAGATGAAAAAAGCATCAGTCCTCACTCTTCAGACCAAAATCTAATATAGACCAGAGGCTGCAACCCAAAGGTAGGTTATAGGATTGTTAATATAATATTGTATTCATATAGGGATTAGTCATGTTAGAAATAGATACCAGGATATGTAAGCCAATTTAATAAGGTATTTTGTATGCATTATTAACTGCCAATGTGATTGCATGGGCTGAACACTCATGGTATTTTGTCCATTTTCATTTAAGTGATTTTCAAACTAAATTCATGGAGGTGATTCATTTTATGTTGTGTTATTTACTTGTTTAGACCAAACATGCTGCCCCTGCTCTGTTTTATAGATAACACAAAGACTATTTGAAATGTAAATGATTTGCAAATCATGTGAAAACAAATGAAATTATTTTTTAGTTTTAAAAATTTATTGGATTATCTCTATTTATTCATAATACAGCTTCATATATACATCATCATTACTTTGTATATCTTAGATTGTTGTTTAAGTATTTAAAATTATATATTTAATTATATTAATATAATTACATAAAATATTATACATATATAATTATAATTTAATATTGAGCACTGGGTTTACACACATGCAAACCTCCACAACATTAAGATAGCCATGTTGTCTCATATTGTGGATTTTGTGTGACCTGCAGTAGATTTCTTAACACATTGTTTCATTTTCATTTTAGCTCTTGAAGGACTAACCACAATGAATGATTACAGCTAGAATACTTTGGTCTTTCAATTCGTTAAATTATATCGATTAAATTAAGATGGGAGGTTGTTGCTCAGGAGGTAGCGCGATGTTTGTCCACTTATTGGAAGATTAGTGGTTCAATCACCGGCTTCTCCAGATACTGAACCCCAAATTGCCATTTGTGTGTGTGTGTGTGTGTAAGTATTGATGAGCAGGTTGGCACCTTGTATTGCAGCCTCTGCCATCAGTGTATGAATATGTGTATGAATGGGTGAATAGTGTAAAGCGCTTTGACTGGTCAGAAGACTAGAAAGGCGCTATATAAATGCAGCCCATTTATCATTTAATTTTTCTTCTTCAGAAAAATGAAAAAAGGTTCTGCCTGCATCCACAAAAAAGTTGCTAATCCTTCTGGAAACTTAAATGTAACCTTACTTAAACTTACTTCAGTGTATGAATGCTTGTGCACTAGAGAATGAATTTAAAAACATGAGCGGCGAAGGCAGTGTACTGTACACTGCCTTTGATTAACTCATGATAAGGAGCAAGCTGTGAACTATTGATCCTCCAAACTATAATATCATGAAGGGCCATCTGCCTCGATACTTCAAGGGATGATGGATGACTTCCTGCTCTTACCTTGGTCATTTTGATGAATAACATTTTTTGAACCTGGGTGGTGAACTATAACATTTGATATGGATCATTCTTTTACCATTGCTGCCACCTGTGATATGCAAAATGCTACAGCAGTCCAAGGCACCACATCAGAATGAATTAACCTAGCTTTGTCGCAACCTTTCACAACCAAGGAGTCACGAATAAAAACATCCACTAATCACAGAGCTGTGTTTCAATTACCCCACATCATAACGCCACTCTTCTCTTCCCAGAATGCCACTGCCTGAAGGTCATGGCAGCCTTTTAGTATAGCATGCTGTCTAGGATTTTTCGTGGTTGACCTTTCAGTGTCTGTCGCTTTGCAGGGTAACACCAATCACTATGCATGGGTTTGATTGCATGCAATGTTACATCATGAAGTCCTGGCCATGTTTAGTACAGTATGTTAGTCATAAAGTTGGTGTTCATTGTTAAGTCTGTCATCTTGTCTTTGTGTGTTGAAAAAATACGCAGAGAGAATGACAGGAAGAAGCTTCTCGTATGTTAAATAAGCAAGAAAGTAAAAAGGCAAGGGACCAATCCTGCATGTGATGACTGAGCTTTAACTTGACTGATTGGCTCCTGACAAGGTCCTCTCATTAATCTTTTACATCTTGCCTCTAGTTATCATTGCTAAGAAAACCGTCAGGCTCTTGCCTTATTTTGACAGACATTTGCTTTCATCTTCACTACAAGAACAGGGGGAAATTGTTGTTGTTTACCAGCCTCTCACCCACTGTTGAAATTCTGCAGTGTTTAGCAAGTCATCCACTGACAAACAAGTCTGGAGTGACGAGCACCTCCTATCTATTTTTGTTTTTAGAAAATGTGAACCTCAGCTGTCAGCACTGGATTGCATTTGAAACGTCCATCTTCACAAATCCTTTTTAGTCCTAAAATTACATTTCCTTCAATAAAGTTGAAAGAATTGTCTCAAAGGAATAATAGGAAATTTTCGGAAACCTACTTATTTACTTTCTTGCTGAGAGTTAGATAAGAAGATAAGTGTTTGTTTGTGGTACTGGTGAGACAATGAAATACAATCCAGGAAGTCCAGTTGGAGCTACAGGTTAATGCTTTTTATCAAATGCCAAAACACAGAATAGAGTTCTGTAATACTCACAGACAGGATTGTACTATTCTGGCAAGTTATCACAGCTACAACTTTAGTAGAACAGTCAAACACAGCATTTGTGTTACAAAGTAGGTAGTATAGGTATCTGTTGGTTTGCAGTATCTCAATGACACACCCACTTTACTACATAACAAACTCACTTGGTTAGGTTTAGGCATGAGTAGTGAGATGGTTACGTTTACGGTAAGGGGATCAGGGGGTTTGTTATGGTGACAACATCAGGGTGTGTGTGTGTGTGCCAGATGGTGGAACATTGTGCCAACATTTGAACCTGGTTCAATGGCCGCTGTGTGCTGAGCTGTTCATGCTAAGCTAACGGGCTGGCTGGCAGTGGCTTTATATTTGTGATATAGACACATATTTTTATATCTTCTGCTCTCACACTTCGCATAAAGTAAAACATATTCCCCAAAATGTTAACCTATGTCTTTAAAAAATGTTTACATTTTTTTAAAGACATAGACATAGACATTTTACAAGCTTTAAGAATATTTCAATTCATAACACAGCTTAATAGCACTATTAAAGTCCTTTGGTTTATGAATAATACTGAATACAATTTTACACCTGCTCCTCCATTTACCACTGGTTCCCAAACTAGAGGTGGGGAACCCCCCCCACATAAATCTGAGAGGTCATATGATGATTACTGGATAGGAAAGTAGAAAAAATATGCAATTACAACACAAACTAATAGCTTTCCCCCCTTTTTTCACACTTAACACTTTATGCTCAATAATGGAGCTTCAAGTCTGTATTAAAAAAAAACCATCTAATAAGTGACAAAGCGCTCGCAAACTGAACAAGGGTGGGCACCACTAGCATATATCATCTAAATGTTAATTCTTAAATTGTCACGTTATTCTTCCATGAAGTTCATTCATTGATTTCCATTCATAAATTCAGAGCACAGTCACAATTGATGTTTTTACATTGAGCGCATCAGGCCTGCTGATCATTCACAGTGCACTCTGGGCATTATGAATATTCAGAGTGGTAGTCAAATGTCACCAAGCTATCCAGTAACAATAATGGAGCTTGAAGTCTGTAGACAAGTGGGCACGAAGTGAGGCGAGCTAATGAATGTAGCTGCCTGTCCTCAATTAGTTTGGATGACAAATGTTTTGATAGACACAGCTCTCTGTGGCGCCAACGTAAATAACATCATTTTCTTCTTTACACTGTGTGACAGCACTGAGTTCAACCAGAGGCAACATGTGAAACAGGAGCGTTGATGTTTTAATAAGTACATGACTTTTACTGTACTGCTGCTACTATAAAGATACTTGCTACTTGCTATGCTATAATAAAGCATTTTAGCAGTGTAGTATAAATGCTGCACTCAAAAAAGAAAAATAAAGAATTTGAAACAAGAGGACAACAAAGGGCAAGAATAAAAGCCTCAGTAAACTATAAAATATATAAAACAAAATGAAGTCAAAGACTAAAGGAATTAGAGGAACAGCCACTTTTAGTAGATAAATGTTGACAAGCTCAAGTCAGGATATGTGGGCCAAAAACCAGCAGACAAAACATCTGTTTCTGTGGTAATACTGCATGGTGCATGTTGCACTGTGGGACAGCAGAGACTAAATGATGTCGTTTGAAGGGCTGGCGCGCTTGCGGTCCACTGGCTGAGTTTATTGTAAATATAATTTATACCTGACATTCTTTGCTACTCTGTCACAGGGAATCTCAAAGCCGGAGTGTTACTCGGTGCTGGCGTCAGCCTAATTACTGGGAATAGTGCCTGTCAGGAATTTAGGGCAGGACCTGCAGTATGGCACAAACATTAACATAAAGGTTGTTGAAAGAGATTTAATGGGATTTCCAGCTTTTTAGGTGAGTAAAATGACAGACAAGAAAATGCAGATGTACCGTAGTTATTCTGACAACAAATAAGCTCTATTTTATAGGCGACTGTAAAGCCTAAGACATGCTAATTCAGTCTTATGAATATACGCACACTCATAGACTTACACACACATATACATATGACAACATTAACATATAGACACATACATCAATTTCTCTGCATCTTCTACTACTGTGTATCCACAGAAAATGTGCATTCTGTACAACAGTCATGTGTGGTTTAATTGAAGATATATATTCTTAATATAGACAAATCACATTTTTGTAAGTAGACATCTGGTGCTGACAATTAGTCTCTGCAGTGAGTCCCAATGTGATGTCAGCAACTGTTTTTGGAAAGGTAAATATTGCTCTGTATAATGGTGGATATCTCGTTTTTGGAAAGAAATTATTTTATGTAACTAATGAGTACATTTGGCTCTTCTGTGATTGCATGGTGTGGTAAACTCAGATCCAGCTGAGGTCCTCCGTGTGTCCACATTCAACACCAGATGAGATCCACAGTGATTCCTTGTTTTCTGCTCAGCTCAACTGGCCCTGATCTGGGTCATCTGGACCTTTCACTTTAACTGGATGGCTGTGGACCAAGAAAAAAGCACAGAAAAAATAGAGACAAACAGACCCCCCTATTTAAAATTTCAGAATGTGAAACAGCTGTTAACCTCGCCAGAACTACTTCATATCGACTTCTCGCATGTGGCACAGTTTTTAAAATAGTCCTGTTTCAAGCAACATTGCATTTATAAATGTAATCAGGGATTCTTCACAGTAGTGGTTTGCCAGGGTTTGCTCCTGGAGCCAGAGAAGATCATTAAATATTAAACCGACACAGTCTGCCGTGGGGCGAAACTCTGTTTGTGCAATAACAAGAAGCCTGTTTACTTATCCTTGTCTTGCGGTCATAGACGGGGAACTTAATTTTTCTCTTATTATTTTTGCACATAGAGGAAAAAAGTGGGACACTAATTGAGAAAAGTGTAATGTTCTTTCCTTTCTATTAACTCTCTGGAGAGAGGTGTCAGCTGACTCACTATGTCCATCACCTTGTACTTTGTTTGTTTACTGTGTTAGAGCTTCCTACTATGAGTGATGGGCTCCTACATGAACGCATCATTTTCTGCCAAAGTTAGAACTGTAGTTATAGTTATTTCACAAGAGAGATTTCTGTTTTGTTGTTGTTGTTTTTTCTGTGCTGTCCTCAGTGGCTTTAAGTGAGCGGGGCTCAGCTGGATAAAGCTGAAGTCACTTACTACTGACTTACTAATGACATCAACCAGTCAAGATTTAGTCACATTTGAAACAAAATGTGTTGTAGGTTGTTTGCTTAAGTTGTCAGGCCACTATCAATCAAATCTGATCAAAAGGCACATGCACAGGCCTAATGAAGAGCTGAGTTTCTGAGTATTGAATTCTTGATTTTAAAAAGATATAAAATGTAAGATTTGAAGTTATGTTTACAGAGACTTTAATGTATTGACATTAACAAGTAATCCAATTTAAATTACAAAATACATAGTTTATTTCTGCAGTCAAGAACAACACATATAAATGTTTTATGATCAGATGACATAAATTATTGCTGAAAATAATATGTTTTGTGATGTGACAACTCCATGTTACCATGAATACAGACCATAAAGCATTGTTATTATACCACATTATGGGCTAAAAATGAGCAAACATATATCAATTTTGTTATCCAAACAAAGAAATGCATAATACCATTTGTGTTTTTGGTAAATAATTAAAAAAGAAACCTTCTGCAAATCGGAAAAGTATCAAGCTGATAAAACTATGTTAAACATATTTCTCTGAGCTACTAAAATGGCCTGAGGTCTTCAGAACCTCAACCAGAACATTAAGATTAAATACATATCTACTGTATGCATAAATATTTATCAAAACATGCAGTTCAGCTAATGTTCCTGACGTTGGACTTATTGCTTTTATTGCCTCAACATATAAGACAAATATCAACTGGCACAAGCTGGTAAACAGACTATAGAGCAAACGCAAAAACATTCAATTAAATCCTAGAAATATATCATAAACTTGAAATTATAAAGTATGTAAATAGCTACAGGGATGGCAGCAAAATGAATTCCTTTTGGGGTATAAAATAGGGGGTCAGCTATTGTGTTGTGAATCAACATCTCTGGATAGCAATGGAAATAGGTTTCTACATCAAAGAGGATTTTACATTGCACCTAAATGGATTCCCCTACAGGGAGAGGCAGGAGATGCTAAATTGCACTTTCCTTATTTCGAATGTAGCATTAATTAGACATAGTGAATAATGAGCTGAATGTATAAAACATTTCCTTGGTGCAATTGTGATACTGGCCATAGGAAAAAATGAAGTGCAAGGTGGAAGACTGTAAAAAATAGATGGACTATGGTAGGTAAAGGCCATGATGCATGGAAGGCCTTTGCCACCTCAGCGCTGGAAACAGTGAAGGGAGTCAAAAGTCTCACACTTGTATGTAATAAACCTTTCTCATTTCCCAGATTTGGTAACAGTGATTGAACTTTGCTGCCTTGCTATGTGGCATTTTTCCAATAAAGTCTTTGTTCTATAACCAGTAACACCATCTGCCACTGTGTCAAAATAACTACAACATCTTTGGATTTAATGACATTTGAGTAAAACTTGGAGAAAGAGTCATAAAGATGACAAGAAACACGCCACTTGGGGTTTGCAGGACAGTTGCATCACATTTATTAATTAATTCACCAGTGACTTTGACTGAGGGAAAACTTAGATGACTCACATGTGAACTGAGAAATCCGTTTTGTACTTTTCATGTATTTCACCATATTGGGTGCCGGAAGGTAGAAAGGATGTCAAATGCACAGATGAATTGCTCCTTTTGAAAACCTTCATATTTATGGTTCCTTAAAAGCACCACTGCTGCTCTTGCTGGGTTGTAAAGAGTTACAACTTTGCCCTATGAGATCCTTGAAGCCCTCTTAACTAAATGTGTTTGTATTTTTTATGTCTCAGTGCCAACCTCTATTAGTATCATGTCACTAAGTGCCCTTGACTCCAGTCAAGCAGCGCTCTGCCTGTTGGTAAGGTCCAGGGTTGCATTTACAGTCTACGTCCCAAAACACAGCTCTGCACAGTGCAGGACAGATGAAGGATACTTACGCCTCCATAATTGAGACTCATGTTAAGTTATTCAAGCTGTGTTGAATGTGAAAGTGAAGCACTCACCAAATATTCTTATAAGATGAAACTTTTTTTGTCTTTTGTATCCTGCAGCTTTTACAGTCAAAAGCCAACAAAATCTGCATGGCAATAGGTCACCTGTCTACTTTTGTGCTGCAGTATTACATACAGTATAATTCCTTGTAGTATTGGTAAAACAGTATCAAATATTGTTAATACGTTTTGTGTGATGACAGCTCTACTTTACTTGGAGCGCTGCCTATAATTCTTTATAATGTTACATTAGCTGCTCTGTGAGAGTCTTGTGTGGGAGGTGGAATCACACAGGGATTATATGTGCAGGTTCATTAAATGACTCAACCATACTTTTATGTCATTAAATTTCATGACTTCACTTGAGAGTGAAAGGTACCCTCCAAATATTCTTCACAGCAGTAGGGAGTGAGTCTGCTCTTTCCTTCCCAGTTGGTTTATTGGTAATTTTCTTACACTATGGAGCTGGAAAATATTATGATTGCTTTTGGCAGAAATGAATTGTGTTTCAATGCTTAGTTTATGTTTTATATAAAATTATTATTACACTATTATTATACATTATTATTATTATATCTAGTACCTGATAGATTGACACAAAGTTTTGTACAGAAATTCATGGATCCCAGACAATGACTGTGCACGCTTTTGTTGATCCTCTGACTTTTCCTCCAGCAACACAGCATGAGGTGGACATTTGTGGTCTCAACAACTATGTACATTCATATTGCTTACAGGATAATAACTTTGGTGATCTCTTTATGTGTCATCTAGGGATATCAGATCAAAATTTAAATTTGTCCAATACTGTGGTTTATAACCAAAGTCCCATCAGCCTCAGCTCTACTTTGTGTAGTGGTAGCAGGAGTGTTTGCAAGAAAATACACTAAACTAAGATAATGAGCATCGCAGAAAGGTATAATACCGTCTAAACATCAGCATTTAACTCAAAGCACAGCTGTGCCTGAGTACAGGCTCACCGAGCTGCTAACATGGCTGTGGACCCTTTAAGCTTTTATCATAGTGTTACACACACTTATGTTTAAGATTTTAATATTCTATAAAATGTAATAAATGCGTTTAGGATGCACAATCAGTGCCACATAGAATACATACTTACTCCCTGCACAATCACAAAATAGTGGTAAGTTCATCACTGTGAACTGCTGTTTAGTGATTTGTGTCTGCACTCTGACTGCGCTCTGCCTAGGGCTGGGCAAAACTGATGAGAAGTGCTGTGGCGTCCAAACACAGAAAAACCTTGCTTGCTGGACCCAGAAAGACGTCCTGTACTTGGGTCAGCAATCCTTCTACCCCCTAAAAAGTGCAGCCGGAGCCTCTCTACAAAGATTAATGGCCATTGATCCCCAGCACAAGCCACTATGGCAGCAGACCACTGTTTTCCTCAAGTCCCAATGAGCAGTAAAATTCTCATTGAAAATGTTCTCTTCTGGTTGCCCCTCTGCCCAGCCTGAACCATGCCTGAGGACGGTTGCCGTTATTTGCTTGTTTAGGTTTGTTCAGTGTGTTCATGTGGCTGATATTTGCTTATTGGTTTACTTTAGAAGTGTGCTTTATTATGAATTCTATAACAGCTGAATCTTATGTTCACCGCACACTTTTGAAGTAAACAATGTTAAAAAAAAGAAAGTCATACAGCAAAAATCATTGATGGCCACTGTCATTCTGTGAAAACGGCACAGTCTGAATTAAATTTTTTTAAGGAGACATGTACTTAAAAACAACAACAAAGTTGTCTCGACCACATTCTACTGCAAAATTGCTCATTAGCAGATGAAACAGGAAGCCTGTATAATCATCTTTGTGTTTGGAGAAGTCGTTCCCCGTTTTTGCTGCTTTCTGCTCGACCTTTCTAATCAGATGAGAATTTCAAAAGCACATGGGGCAGAGGGTCACTGCCAATATGGAACTGAAACTCCAAATTACCATTCAGCAGGAATATTCCTCCTATAAATCAGCTCCCACTTTATTCTGATCTTTAGGTAAGTGTCTGACTTCTGCCCCAAACACTGTCTGTTGATGTTGGGAGAAGGTTTGAAGTGGAAATGATTAAAATGTTACAGCAACCGTTTTTGTTTATTCTGTAAGTAGGTTTTCTATGCAGGAATAATTTGTCTTTTTTAAACCAGTTAGTTTGAAGTTAACTTATACTGCTTTTATTGGAGATCAATATCTGCCTAATGAACAGCTTAACATGGGGTGATAGCAACAAATAAATGATATCTTTTCAAATTGGATACTGATGATATTTATTAGATTTCCTCACACTGTGAGACAAATCTAACAGATTTTAAAAAAAAGAAAGAAATCTTAATAGGAATCTGGTAGTGTTGTCTCTCATCTAACTGTAATATCCATCCCTACTGTCCATGTCAGAAATAACAAAGTCAAAGAGCTGTAAGCTGTTTATATCAGTGAAATGCTTTCATGAGCAAATCCTGCATCAAACATGCAAATACCTGTGTCATTAAACGTTTGCTATGCTTAGTCTGCATTTTTAGATAAGTCTCTTTTCAGAAAAGACATCATCCTTTGGGTGTCAGATGATTGACAGTAAAGTATCCTGCTTGGATGATTCATTTAAAAATTTCGTTCCCTAAAATATATTTCCATGGGAAGTACATTATAGTTAATATTATATGGTTAAGTCATGGTGGTTAGAGTCAGTCAGCTAAAGCACTTGGTTGAGCCTAGGGTTCGGGCTAAAAAACATAAATTGCAGGTCTCGGACTGGATGCAAACTCCAGCCTGTACAGTAAGTCTGATTCACTGCACACTGATCTATCACCCGACTTCCACACTCTTACTTTCCACCTTACTGTACCAATGCTGGCATTTATAGTAAATCATAAAGTGCGGTGTCAGCTTTTGGTACCAAAACTCCTTTATGGATGGATTTGTCTAATCCATCCATAATGCTCTCAAATATTTTTAGCAAACATTATGAGTGATTGAAGTTGCTTATAGTTTTGTTCAAAGAATGAAATAAGAGGCAAAATGGTTTTGGATTTCATTCTACAGCCTGCAGATTCAACATCTGAAGGAAAAAGGGTATTCCTCATCATTAGTGGAGCCAATATCAAAGTATACAGAAGAACTACAGAAGATATTTGTCTAATTTCATTCACTTCCTGTTTAAACTGACATGCAGGCTTAAGTCTTGTTGAAGCCGGAACTTTCCAACATTTAGGAGATTCAAAGGTTTTAGTTTTTTCTTCTGCATTTTCCCATTTCCCTACACAAACCTGGCAGCTTTAGATGTGTCATTAAATTTAACCAACTAGCTCAAAATTCTCTCATGGAGAGTCACAGAGTTGACTCACAGTTATGAGTTCACTGCCAATCTTCTCATCACATGTTGGGTAAATCTGGGCAGAAACTGGTCACCCTTGCCTGATTTTGGAATAAGGCTAAATTTCTGCCAGATTGGCTGTTGTTTGATCTTCTTGTGCCTGAACCATTAACGATAATGGCTGTCTGATGATTGTTTGGATTATTCAACTTTTCAAATGTGATTGTTTTTGGGTTTTGAACTGCTGGTCAAACAAACAACGACATCTGAAGACATCACCTTTGAATCTGAAATTTTTTCATTTAATTTTTCCTAATTTTCTGACATTTTATAGACCAAACAATTCACTGAGAAAATAACTGGCGGATTAATCGATAATGAAAATAAATGTTTCTTGTGGCTCTAATTGTCAAAGGACAGAACTGACCAGGAGTGCCGAGCTGTTGCGAGTCAAATGATCCTACACTGTGGGAAGTTATCGATACGTACAGAAAGGTAGAGTGTGACTTAACACAATGTACAAGATTAATAAAAATGCTCAGTGTCTGCCCAACTTAGAAGAAAGTCAGTCGGGTCATTGAAACACACTGCTACTAACCTATAAGCTTGCATGAAAAGAGGGCTGTGTGATGGTTGTCCAGTCAACAGCAGTTCTGCCTTACAGCTTATTGACCCAGCATCTACCTTGGCCTTGGGAATTCAACTATAGCTGAGCCTTGATTTCATCCATGGGTGTAAGAGTAGGTCAAGGGAAGGATAACACAACATGGTACACTTCTTCAAATCTGGTTAAAAGTAAAAACTGGCTATATCTGACTGAATGGTGGGTCCTATCTGTTTACTATTAAGTTTAACACAAGTAGTAAATGTACCGATGTTACACAATTAACAATGTTGTCTTATGTGCATCCAGATGAGATGATAATACTCTACTAGGTATCATATATTGACCTACAGCGCTGACGTCAAACTGGTAATGGTGTGTGCATAAGTTGCCCATAAACCCAGCATGAGGAAACACGCTGTCACAGCAGCCCAATCATTAGGACACCAAACAAGGAAATGCTCTGATGGACAATAATCATTCAAGATCAAATGCATTTCAATTAACCAATAACATCTGCTCACACAGCCATTCTGGTTATTCACCATATGTTTCACAACCTCAAAGTGGTGGCGACGAAAGATGGATGTGTGACTATCTGTTGCCAAAATGTAACAAGAAAGATCCAAATCAATAACTTCTGATGATGATGTTTCACCCACAGGCTTGAACATATGCGACTGGCAAAATAAAAACCCTTGAAAGTGACTCTGAAGGACTCAGACATTTTAAAACTTAAGTGGGAATAAGTATGAAATGGCATCTCTATCATTTTTTGAACATATGGTTTAACATGAGCTAATGTTCATGGCTGCCAAGCATAAACAGACAAACCATCTGTGTTACCATACAGATACCTGATGTTTTCATGGAGAAAACATGAGATTTCAACACATTCATCTATAATTTGATAACAAATTTGTTCCTTTTTGGTCCCAAGTTAATTAGCAAACATTTTAGCTAAGAGAGAGAAAAAATCTGCTCTTATTGAGTGGGATAAACAGGGGCTGTCAGCACATCTTTACAAGTCTTATGTGAAATACAAATAAGCCCGACTGCTTGTAGGTGCTGTGGCTCTGAGAGGGCTTTCATCCATAGCTGAACAATTTTCTGCTCCTCTGGGATCCTTTGCATCAATTCAATTTATTTCAGTAAATGGACCAATTCATCAGGGAAATTTGGTATGTCATTTGTGTTTTTCATCAAGCGATACCTTCCTCCGCTTTTTTCATGAACACAAATGGATTTAACACTTACGCAGACATCTTGAACCTACAGTACATTTGCATGAGAGGTTGTTGTGTGCTTACAGCATAAGGGAGAGGTGCTCAGTGCATGTTTAGAGACACCATGATAATTAATATAATCAGGTGTTTACTGATCACTCACTGCATGCTAATATTGATTGTTGAGTAAGGTGAGAAAAAACATTGCCTGATAAATTGGTTTGACTTTAATTGGGTTTACAATTTGTTTAATCTTCAGGAGCACACTTTGCCTGTGTGAGGACATAATAAACTTGTCAAAAATGAAGTTACATAAAACCAAACACTAAACCAGCTCAGGTAATAATAAATTATTTCCTTGAGAAGGCAACCAGCGGCTGGTGCTTCATATCCTTCCAGATGTCTATGTGTTATATGCTCCTCCCTGCTGGCCCACACTGACAAGCCCGTGTCATCGGTGTGATATTTTCAGAGCCTTCACATTTCATCAGAACGGTAATTAATCATTGCCGAAACAACGTAGTGGCCTGGATCACCGGGGCAGCCACAGCGCTGAGGAGCAAGGGCTGCCAGGGGCCTCCTCGGCACATGCCAGGACGCGACAGGCAAAACATTGCAACGGTGAAACTTCGGCAGAAGACAACTTTCAAAAATATTTTTACTGAAAAAATGAAATAAAATGTGAAAACTTTTTTGAACTTGAAACTTGTTTTTTTTGTTATATTTTTATATTTTACCTTTAATTGAGGGTTCAATTAAAGGTAAACTACAATCAAGTTATCTTTAGGAGCTAAAGATAAGTTGATTGTATTTTACGATTGGCTTTTGGGTAGTTGGCTACCCATTATTTCCTTTTTTCTAAACTCGTAGTAATAAAATAATAAAAAGGAAAATGTAGTGAAATATGAAAAACTCAATCAAAATGTTTAAGTAGAGTAGAGTAGTACCTAAATATTGTATGTTTACTTGAGTAAATGCACTTGCCACCTCTGTTGCCTTGTCAGGGCAACAAAACGTAGTGTACAAGGCATGGTAAAGAAACACAGCCTGAAGGCAGGAATAAAGGCTGAAAGAAGGCCAGATGTGGCCCGGACTTTCAGGGTGTATTAAGTGTAGTAGTACAGATAACCTACTTCAGGTCTGTCAGCTGTACACACATTCTCTGAAATGCCACTATGAATAAATCAAAGGAATAGCAGCAACTTTCCTCTTGAGTGTATCATTATTTCATGAAAGTCACGTGTAATAACATATAGAGGCTGTAGGTGCAGTTTTCCCCAATCTTAAATTCCATTAAATTCACAGCAAAATCCTGTTTTTTTGCTTTTGCCGAAGTTCACAGTGAGCACCAGCTCGTCACCTTGTCACAGTGACCTTTTAATGTGTTGTCCCAGTGTGTGTGTGTCTTTGTGTGGGTGCTCCTTATCGTGGGACGATAATGAAAATGGAGGTGCCATCTCTCGCCAGCTTTTAATGTTAATTGGCAGTGATTTGTAGAAAAAAATGGCCCTGGTCCAGGACAAAGCTGCTTCAGACGACACTGCATTAGAGGAGGTTTGTTGTCACAAAATAACCTTTTGTAAAATAAAGGAGGGTAAGGCTTCTAGATGAATACTCACTCCTACTTTGTGGTGTTCACACAGCATATAAAATGAAAATCATAACTCCCCAAGTCAACCAAACAGGTGAGGTCAGATTATTAGGAAAGCAGCTGAACCAGAAAGTTGATACAGTGTGCTGCATGTGCTCGCGGGGGAAGACACTGACAGTTCAAGGCCTTTGAGTCTGCAAGAAAACAGGGAGCTGGGTAAAAATGCATCTGCAAGCACTGGAATTATTAACATTTAGGTATGCTTACAAGACAGTATTAAATCAAAGTAAGCAAAAAAAAAAAAAAGGGGGAGAAAAGGCTGCAGCAGTGCTGTGTGGATGGACGCTCACATCCACACTTTTATTCACTCATTTACAATTCATGTCAAGTCACTACCACCAACTCCCACCCTGCTGCTTGACCCCCTCTGCCTTTTGGAGAGAAAGAGAGATGGTGTCAGAGGAAGAACAAAAAGAAGAAAAGAGCCTCTGGGCTAAAGCACGACCTTCACAAGGCATTGATCATTAGGAAAACCGTCTTTGACAGATTTTTGATCTAACTGAAGAACATGCTTTGAACTCATCTCAACAGAACTTTACCTTTCGATGCAGCTGGATTTGCGAAATTATGACGTCACAAGATCGTGCGAGAATCCACCTTGTCAAACTTCAAGTTATGTGTTTGTGCCCGAGCTACCCGTGGTTTGGACCAACTAAGTACTTGCCCTTTTCCAAACAGTTTCCATGGATGGCTTCTGGTTAGGGTAAAACAAGACTGGACTATGATAAACTGTCCTACCAAGAAATCAGCATTATCAGTTGATGAAGATTGGTTGAAATCTCAGAAAAAGATAATAAGTGGACTTTGATTTGAGATTGTTTTGTCTCTTTTAGAGGGACATTCTTATTGAGCTGCAAAACTTTGTACAAAAGCACCTAGGAGACTGCTGTTTGCATCCTGTTTCCATACAGCCAGCTGTTGTTTTCTATTAATTATGACCATGATCTTTTAATCTATATATGATCTATTAATGATTTATTGTAACGGTTATCTCTAAGGATTTTCAGAGGCACTAATAATAGAGATATCAGATAAGAAAAAAACACAATTATGTCGATTAGTTTGTAGGACTTGTGCAATGCTCTGTGGTCCAAAGTAAAGAGAAGACTTCGATTTCCTGGGACCAGAAAAACGTAGAGAGTCAGAGACACTTAGGGCAAGGAAACAACCATTTATAACAAATTATTTGGCTCAAAAGGCTCTACTCCCTGAGGCAGCCCTCAAAGAATCTGAGCAACAACAAGAAGTACTAATCTGCCTTAGTCAACACATACATAAACATTAAATGACTAAATGTGGAAATGTGGAAATTATGACCTTGTTGTGACAAAAGATTAAAAAAAACCTCCAGCCTTCCTCTGCAACTTTTACTGCCTGTAAAACACCAGATCAACAATACCAAAAAAAATAGCACATAAGGGAGAGATTCGTGTGGTGAGCTGTGACAGCAAGCAGTGTTGACACGAGTGTATCAGTGAGAAGTGTTAGGTTAGAATAGCTGCATCTGCATGATTATGATTGGACATGACTAGTCAGCTGATAGCCACACTGAATGAGCCAATAATCATGAACCAATAATAAATCAGCCAATGCTAAGCAAGCAATGCATGTGCAATTTCAGTGCTCAGTTTTCTATTTGCTTGACATTTCTAAACTAAACTAATCCCATTTTAACCTGCCATTAATAGCCCCTGATAATTTTAACAATGACAGCAGGTACAAGGTTTACACATTATTATATATACATTATTATTTACTTTGTTTTCTATAAGTTTGCAAGTTTTATAACCTGGATCCACAGAGTTCAGATTATTTTTATTGATTGTTGTGTGTTCTGTGTTTGATTTGGTATGCAGCTGACGTTTCAGTTGTTTTTCTCCCTGCAACTTTGTAACAGAATCAAATCCACAAGCTTTCAGTCATGAAAGTTTGTGCTTTTGTTTAGTCTGTCAAACAGCTTGTGCAACAAGCCGCCCTGATTTTCTGAAAAGCTGCTGGTAGCTGGTACAATGGCAGCTCAGAAACTGAGTCAGTCAGAAAGTGTATCCCTCCAAACCCTTCCAGGCAGTCTGCTGGTCTGACAGATGAGAATTGAAAGGCAAATCAATAGAGATCACAGCTTAAATGAAGAGTGATTTTAATTGGCCTACTGTTATTGACGTGTGCTTCCCTCAGCTCCTTGGACTTGCTCCTGGGGCCACATAAGGGCCTTCGCTGTGGCTCCGGTAAATGAAGATTTGCTGATACTCAGTTGTTCACTGTATGGAATGACGACTAACGAGGGGTGACAATAGCAATTCAGATAAACGTTTATTAGGGGCAATTTTGTATGCCGATGTCTGCCTGAGGTACATCTATTTTCAGGGCTTGTTAAGAGATTGATAACACACTCAGGATGACAAAGTGTCAGATTCTCATAAATCAAAATGTGCATTCCTGAGTTTTAAGTATGCTTCCCTTTTTGTAGAGCCTGCCTGTGAAAAAACACAACTTGCCATCCCTAACAGCTGCAATTTGTAGGCACAAAAATATGCTGTCCCTATTGAAATTAAGTGAAATATTAATGTAGAGGTTGAAAACAGGTACATTTCTCTAATGAGGTTTTATGAAAATAAAGGTGATGGTTTTGACAGTCAAGGTTTCCCACGAACCCTGATGAATTCTCAAAATGTGCTGTTGAAATGTCTGTTGCATAAAGAGGACACTCAAAAAACTTACCACAAGAGGCAAAGAAGATGTAGAGTGCAATTTCCATTTTACATCTACTCCTATAGTGGAATAGATGATTTAAAAGTCACTGTGTAGTTTTAGATTTGCTAATGCTAATAATCATATTGGTATTTTTCTTAAATAGTTTAAAACATAATTTGCCACTGTAGTAATCTATTCTGATATCTATCGATGTAAAGATGTGGAAGAAATCCACAAGAAAGAGTGTCAGGAGTCTCCCTCTTCAGAAATCTTCAGTAAAATATGCAAACGCGGCATATGATTATGAAATGAAACCTGAAACATAGCCTCTAACTTTTGATACACGCACAGTCAGCAGCAGGGAACACCTATAAGATTAACACGGAGGACCCCTCTCCTTATTGCGTTAGGGCTGCCTGAACAGGCCGTTTTAATAATGCATACTCACTCATGCATATTCTCAGCGCTGTGTCAAGTACAGTGGAATTAAACAAGTTTATCATCTAAAAAATGACATGTTCCATATCAGCCCTTTTTCACTGAGCGGCCAACGAACAGCGATTCTGCATTTTGCCTATCATGAAGATACTGAAATAAGACAGTTATCAGCAGTCGTTGAGAATTTATAATTTCCTACTGGGGCTAATTTCTTCAGAGCTTAATAACTAAGGAGCAGTTTTGATACTAGTGGAGTTTTTACTGTGTGAAAACTGGTCTTCTGAGACTAAAAGGAATGAATAAGTGGTCAGTTCAACATTTATAAATGGACATGATAGACACAGACACAGAAGTAGCTGATTTTTGCATTCAGTATATGTGACACTAAATCAATTAAGAGGAGCATGCCTTCAAATATTAATTTACTTTACTCTTAAAGCTCCTGCACACTTGTGGTCCTTCAATGCAAGTATTTTCATTTATTTTGCTTGACTGGATCAGAACTCTGTGGGCCTCTACAGTTTGACATCTCCCTCACCTGTTACGATAGAAGCAGATATTTTCGTGACCTTGTGTAATTACAATAAAGTAAAGTACACATGGCTTCTCCTACCAGCAAAATGTTGCAATTCCAATGGAATTCCTGTGATCAGTTAGTTTAGTTCACAGTGTTATGGTCAGAGAGTGAATGACTAGTCCAAATGAAGGCAGTTGTTATAGCTAACTGTATCAGCTGTGTTGCACCATCCACATTTACATAACCTTCCTCTGTAAGAGTATAAAGTGCACCACAAAAGAGGAATGGTTTGCATAAAGTTGAGACAGGATAGAGTATATTTTGATGAAGGAGTGAAAGAAAATCACACTATGTCAAATGTTACAATATTTAACAAATTCTTCATAAATGTTAAGGGAATTTAATGCTAGCACATTATAGATCTGACCGCAGCAAATTGAAGCTTTTTTTTCCAACAATGCAAAAACATTTTTAAAAAACAAACACTGTCTACCCAATATCCATGTGTAAAAATGGAATTTTGAACATTTGAAATTATAAAACCAAAATGAGCGGTCTTCCAGGTATATTGCGGCCCTTAAATCACATACAAATAAAAATATACTACTTGAGGCATAATTTAAAATCATCTTTAGTTGAGTTAGTTAAGGTGAAAATATACATTTTGTTGGATTATGATATGTGATGGAAATCTGAAAAATAATTCAATGAACAAAGCAGAATGTAAGGATAGATTTTCCATTATAGGCTAATAAAGTTAGGTTAAACAAACAGTTCAAAATCAATTTTTCCACAACAGATATTTTTATTTTTCACCATGAATCACAAGTTTTCCCAAATCGCATCTGGTTACATTTTAAACACCTACACTGAGTGGGAGTTTACCAAGTTTTAGCAAGTCTAAACTACAGACTTCCCACACACCTTCTGGAAAAACACTGGATGATGAGCTTGCATGTGGTATCTACCGTGGCATCAATAAAAATGAGATCTCAGCGATAGGCTTGAACCCAGTCCAAAGTTTCGAGCATTGATCTCTCATGTCTGACTGAGAACTAGTGTTTCTTTGTGTGCATGCGTGTGAAAAGCAAGAATGAGAGGGAGTGATGGCCAGAGAGAGGAGGACTTATCTTCTCGCAGGATCAGTCCGATTGTTAAACCTCCTAAATCACCTGCAGTGAGTGGAACAGAACAGAGCAGCCCAATGCAAGGCCGCAAGATTTCTTATTTCATTTTTAATAAAGCCAGATCTGATCCATTCAGGATTGTGTTGCTGTAATCCCTTGGCTCGATATCCCCCATGTTCAATATGTTAATGCCTCCCACCAAATGGATCATTCGTCAGACAGACTTGGCAGATGGGCTTGCAACCGTTTCAGAAAAGACAGATGTATCAACACCCCTTTTAAAATCTCTGTGTGCTTTTCAACAGTCGACTCACCATCAATGCAACAATAAATATGAGCATTTGCGTGTCGAAACTGAACAGCAGATGCATTGTCAGCAGGACCAAAGAGTTAGCTTCTATCCCAGATAATTTCTTTCCAGGCGTATAAAAGATGGTGCACAGTGGAGGATGAACATAACGTTGTCACTACCCAGAAGACCGAGCATAAAAAGAGGCTTTTGTATGTATGTTAGAATTGCCAGAATCATTTCTCAACGTGTTATTTTTCAGCCAGATAATGATCTATTTCTCAGCTCCACAGTGTCCTACTTAGCTTACTTATCTTGCTTTCAGTAAGTTGGAGAGAAAAATAATCATTTGATGTGGAGGATGCTTCTTAGTCGTGCTAATGCTGCTTTGTCCTTGATCATTATCCTTATTATTTAATAGCTTAAGGCCAATTTTCTTAAGGAGAGAGATTTTTTTATTCCATTTCTATATGTGCGATACTGTATTGAACCAAGACAACGCTGCATTTGTTGACTTGAATAAAATGTGCAATCAAGATGGCGAAGAAAAGGATTGAGGCAGAAATCCACCTGAATATCACATTGATGTTGTGCAAATATTGATTTCAAAGAGAAAAGCAGACAAAGGCTGTTATCTACAGTCTGATTCAGGCTTCAGCATCTCAATATTGAATAACCCGTGAGCTTATGATGCTCTTGTATGCAACACATGATTTATTACTGCACCTTCTGTTGTACCAACAGACCCTCATAAGACAGTGTGCTGTTAGAAGAACTCTCCTCAGAAAAGTAAAACAAATATCAAAGCTGCTTTTGTTCTTTATTTTTTATTAATCAACAGTTTCAGAGCGATGAGCTATTTTCTACCTGCATCTGTGGGCAACGTGACATATTATTATCTCGATAGAGTCACCTTTTCATTCTGTCATTTAAGCTCAAAAACAAACATACACCACGAGATTTAAGAAGCTGGTAATACACACAGTCTACATCAATTTGTATTGTGTCAGTAGCTCGGGGCAATATTTCATACATGCATAAATGTCATAAGAAAGCCAGATGTTGTTTACTGTAGCGAATGAATGAACAGTATAAGCCTGTTGGAAAACAAAGATGGCCTCCATTGCTAACTTTGAAAGTTGACAGTAATATTGAACGAGCTAAACATCAAAGCTGATTGCCTCGTGCTTTTCTATCCCAAGTATCAGCCGGATTGATGATGAGGTTTTGTTTGTGCTGCAGAAGTTCAGTTATGCTGCTTATAGTCAAAGGAATATATACATAAAGGGGAATACATTTGAATGTATTTCCATTAGAAGAAAACGCTCAAAGTGTATATGTGCTGACCCACGGACGTTTCAGGATGGGCTCCCACAGCCACTCCTCAGTCGATTGTTCGGGGGATAAAAATGAAAGCTGCGTCGAGTGTTCAAGTCGGACGACGAGCAGTTCTCAGAAAACAGGCTTTCATGTGCTCAGGCTGACAGGCTTTTGATGTAAGTAGTAGAGTCTGAGATTAGGCTCGGAGGATATCAGGCTGGTTTTTAGAGAAAGAAAGAAGAGGAGAGAAAGACAAAGAGGGAAGGAAAGGTGTGTGGTGGATGCACCTGATGTTTGTCTACAATATGTACGTTTAATAAAACATTTTGTAAAGATAATATCTCTCTTATGATCTATGGAGATGTGTACTTTGTAACACAAATCAAAAAAGCTTCTCTGTCTCAGACTGCGGTAGGAACGCACACTAATAATCAAACACTCTTTTGAGTTTCAAAGTCTTAAAGCCCTCTTTAGTATCCCCACCAGGTTCTTTTTTGGGCTCCTGCATTGATATAGACAATATCTGTAGACAGACAGAGAGTGTCTGAGCATCTCAAAAAGCTTTATTATCAGGGAGAAAATACTTATTATATGTATTCCCAAGCCACGTCATGCCCTCTATTCTCACCACACAAATATTTTACTTACAGCAATACAGCGGTTTATAAGGGTTGCTTCTCTACAACAACAGCTCTATGGTGAGTGTGTTAAAGGAATAACTCCACAATTTAGGAAGAAACTTGCTCCTTACTGAGAGTTAGACAACTAGATTTATACCAGTCTCATTTCAGTGCAGTTAAATTGAAGCTACAGCCAACAGCTGTTAGTTTAGCTTAGCATAGCATAAAGACTGGAAACAGAGGGAAACTCCAGTACTGATCCCAGCCAAGAAATAGTCCATCGCACCCCCTAAAACCACAAATTGTCATTTTTACAGCTGGGATTTTGTACAGATTAAACAAACGAGTTATATAATATGTTGATTGTGAGTTTTAGAGGTGCTGGTAGCCACATTTTATCATGATGTCCCAAGATGGTATTCATTCCAATGAAAGTTGCTCACTGGAACCATACGATCAGGCTTTTAACATTAGCTTATTTTTAAAGATTGTGTATGGGGACAAGTCACATGACCTACAGTCTTAACTGTGGTCATTGAACAAAGTCACCTCACAGCCCAGTGCATTTCGTGGGAATTTGGGCTTTACAAACAAATGTTGCTGCTGTGCTACAGATGACCAAGATTTAATTCAAATTTTAGTGCAACTTCATTTATCCCTGTTAGGGTAATTGTATGCCAGAGCTCACCATCCAGGTCAGATGCTCAAATTAACAGATTTATTAGAATATATCAACAGACATACACACAGTTGATGGGAAATTTGAAAAGTTGAAGGAAAAATAATGTTCATGTAAAAGCAATAAGATAAGTGAAAGATGATTCACTTCTAAAATGTCTGATTATCTGAGAAACAAAATGCTTACAATATGATATTATCAGAAAATGACATTTTAGATATGCTAGTACATCTCATTACAACACACACATTTAATATTTATTAAAATGAACTGACCAACTTAGTAAATGACTCTATGATATCTTTCTAGCTCAACCATTAATTTTTCAATCATTTTCAGATATCACATTTCTAATCACAGCATGGTCCATCCATCATTTAAAATGGAATACATAATTCTCCATCCAATTCAAAGCTATATGTTGAAGACTGCTAAAATTTTGAACTTGGGGTCAAATCAGACTTCCAATGAACATATAGTATCTTATTTGATTATGAAGCTCCACAATGAAGTAATTGAATGAAAATGCCAATAGGAAGCCAAGTCTTGGGTTGGCTGCGGCAGGCTTTGACCAATCAAGCCTAAAAGCATTACTACAACTATTTCTGAGTGATTTAGCTTTCTCTGTAGGTCAAGTGTTTTCATTTTTTCATTCTATCAGACTTTAAGCTACTTGAGACCAGAGGCAGAAAACAAAACTTCAATCAAAAATCAATCTTTAATGGCTTTTCTTAGGTTCATATCATTTTACATTCTTAAGCATCCCCCACCCTGACCCCACCACCACCCCCACACACACAAAGCGCCAATTTGAGGTTACCAGGATCCCATTACAACAGGATCAACAGGAATGCTTTTAGATTGTCCTGACTCTGCTTTTTGCCCATCCATCTTTCCCACAGAACAAAGAATAAAACATCTTTCAAAGTTTGAATTTTTATTTCCCTTGTCTTGGCATCTCTATTAGTGACAGGAACAGGATTGGGAGAGCAGTCGTCTGGCTGTCTGACTGAAGGACATCCATATGCTGCTGTCATGTTCTCCACTAATTAGGATTAATGGCAGCCATGACACTGCCTTACTCCTTAGTCTCATAAAACCACTCTTAGGATCCCACTTAACTTTCAGCCATATCTCTCTAACCCCACAAAAAAAACAAGAAAAAACCCAAAAAAACCCTGTGTGGAGAAGTGTTGTGGAGATTTCTAGACATATTTCTTTAAAGACCGGCCAACACTTTTGTGGTTTCTAAGACCTTCCTCTAGTGTTTGATGTTTATTCAAGGTTTCTTGACACCAATACAAGAGGTTTACTGGTCTAAACTTCTACTTTTTAATGTTATATTTCCTCCCAGCTCAACAGAAGTTCCAGCCTTGATGTTGGCTGACATCCAGTGTATTGAGCGCAGTGTTTGTAGTAAACTATGTTCGTGTATGATAGTGTGTGTATGGCACACCTTTCTGGCTTCTCAATAATTAATGAGGTGGCAGGCCTGAGCTGCATTCTCTGAAGGACAAATTACAAAGCGTAGGCTGAAGGAGCAATTACAAACACGCTAAAAACAGGAGATGCAAAGAAGAAAACCAGAGGCATTAATTGCTGATAACGTCTCTGCTTATCTGGATTGTAAAGACCCTTTTCTTTATCCTCGAATCTAAAACAAAACACTAATACAATAATACCTGGAGATTGTGTGGGTGAGATATTCTCTTACACCAATTTGCAGCAAGGCCTTTTGTCCTCAGATCTACCTCAGAAAAGGTGTGCTAGTGTATCTTACCCTCTGAAATGAATTAAAGTAAACTCAAGGCTTCCAAAGTTTCAGATCTGACAGCCTCTCAGTGCACTTTTCAGCCTTTTTCACACACAGTGTATTGCTGTAAAACCCTCTGCAGATTTAACTTTAAGGTGTGTTGTTTCTTCTAGGACATTAAAACCAAGTCATTTTAATAAGGTGAAATTAATTTGGTCACTTGGGGACAGCAGAACAACCTGTAAATATTGACGTCACGGGAAATGTGTTTGCCTGTTTACAGAAGACATGAAACAACACTAGTCGTATTTCTGTGCTATTTATTATTCACTCTGCTTTTAGCCTTCTCTTGATCTCCACCAACTCCTGAGGGACATATTTGGCCTTAAATGCTCAACCATGCTCACCAGAGAGTTGCTAATTTTGTCTGTCTGTTGTTTGGTGCAACATGCAGAGTACAGTCAGTTTATCAGCGTGATTGTGCTGCAAACAGCCGCCTGCTGTGGCTGGAAACAAAGCTGTTGAGAGGGGTGAGAGTGAATGAAAACAGTAAAGTTGTGGGCTCCAAAACAATAAGCTGAAAGATGCCAAAATCTCAGTGGAGCTGAGGAGGGAAGCTGCTCTATAGGAAATATTCTCCCCGGTTCATCATTATGAGCAATTCTGTTCTCATATACATAAACTTTGATTCATTGTTCATTTAAAAATAATGATTAATTCAGCTTTAAAGTAAACATGACAAGAATTTATGATTTTCTGTCATTTATATACAATTTTAATATCAAATGTCTATGTTAAGCATGTTTAAAATGTCAAAGCTTTAGTATGCTCTATACACTCTGTTTGTAAAGTTACAACTAATTCATTGTTCACACATGCCCACAAAAAGCTGCCTGTTCTATAGCTTTTGTTGCTAACAGTGTTGGAAAAACACCTTATGTTACAACATTACTGCCATAAAAGTAAACTATAAGTCATGCATATGTGACTCCTTATGCATGGTTGTTACATAAAAAGAAACAGAACACAGTTTTCCGCACCATTCACCCTTACTGACAGACAACACACGTTCTTTTTGGAACATGAAAACAGCAAAATTAACAAACT